>NC_050526.1:3153585-3168074 GCF_002922805.2 Oryzias melastigma
AAAAAAAAAAAAAAAATCACCATTGTCTGCCAAGGCCATGGCTGTCCATGCCAGCCGCTCAGGGCTCACTCTCACCCCCGCTGCCCACAGCCGAGGTGTTTGAGATGGGCACAGATGTGGCGGCGGTGCCCCGTGGCTCTGGAGACGGCGGGATGCAAGTTTGTGTAATCTGTGCGTTTGCTTCTGTGTCCTCTCGGCGGTGTGTGCGCGTCGCCGCGCCTGGCTCTGATCTGTGTTTAAGTGTGTTTGTTTGTCAGACGGCCAGCTCTCCGGCTGCACGCTGGACTGTTGTGCGTTTGAAAGACGAGGCCAGAGCGGCCCCGGGTTTAGACGCGTTTCCCAGCCAGCTGTGGAGAGCGACATCCTTATTGATCGCGCTGCTCCGTGACTTTGACCTCTGGAAGGTTTCTCAACATTTAAGGCTTTATTGTACGTTTTTGGCACATAAAAACTCAATAAATTTATCAAAATGTTCAGCATGTTCAGGATACTACTGCTTGTATTTATGAACTTTACTACTTTTTGAGATATTGAGCAAAATATGCCCCACAGGAAATGAATGAGAAGGTCTTCAAATTTCAAACTTGTAAGTAGATTAGCAACAAGCCTTTAAATATATCCATGGCCTATGTTTTCATCTTTTATAGTAATTTAAAAAAATATATGCCATATATTTTAGCAACATGCTAACGCTTTTGGCCAAATAGTAATCTACTGGAGTTTTTTTTAGGTTAATTTTGAGTTTAGCTTTTAGCAACAGGCTAATAATTTTGGCTAACTTGTTATCTACTGAAGTTTTTATAGGCTAATTTAGCTTTTAGCTTCTATTTTAGCAACGATTTTGACAAATTTCGTTTACTGAGGAATTTTAGGCTATTTTGGAGTTTAGCTAGTATTTTAGCAATGTGCTAGTTCTTTTTTATTGTTAGATTTGCATCTAGTAAGCATTTTTGTTAATGCAAATTTGGAGTTTAGCTAATATGTTAGCAACATACTAACGTTTTTGGCTAACTTGTTACCTACTGAGGTTTTTATTGGCTGATGTAGAGTTTAGCTTCTATTTTAGCAATATGCTTACATGTTGGCTAATAGAGTTTACAGAGGAATTTTAGGCTTCAACATCTTTAGTGACTACTTTCAGTAAAAAGCATTAACACGAGCGCTATTGCAGGTAATGCAACTTTTCTAGTTTCCATTAAAATTCCTTTTTTCCACACTAGGTTTTATTGTACTTTTGTCGATTTTTAACCATTTTCTTTCTCATAGGTGTAGATTAAAATGCTTTAGATGTCAAAGTTCAGTAAAATTATGCAAAAAGCACACGTTTCTTTTCGCCCTTTTATTTTTATTTTTTTAACCTAAAATGTAGTGTTTTTGATGCAACATTTGAATTAATTTTAGTAGTTTTTTTTTTTTTAAAGAACTATTTTTAAATTGTTGATCACTCTGGAGTTGGAGTCTTCAACCTTTAATGCTTAAAGGTTCAATTTCTTACTGACATCAACTCGTTAGGAGCCACAAAGTCTCAATTCACCCTTTAAGAAAATAAAACATAATATTTTGTTATTGTTAAACTTACAGTATAATAAATAGAAACAAACTGCCATTTTTTGGCATAAATAAAACATAAACAAAGAGAAAATATATTTTTTTGATAAATAAAAGATAGTTTGTAACTTTTGACAGAGGTACACATGATTTCCTTTCAAAATAAAAGACACCATGTGTCACATGGGATCATCTCAATGCAGCAAGTAGTTAGTTGTGTCAGCAGCAAAAGTTTATATTACTGTTTGTGGTGCATTTCGGCCAGAATTGTCTAAATCTAATTAATCATACTTAAATCAGAGCTCAATAAGTGATTCTTACTGTGCTTTTTAGGTATAAGGTGCACTTAAAATCCTTGAATTTGGTCAAAAATCTGTTTTATAATGTGGTGCTTCTTAATTCTTTACAGCTTGTCATTGAGTTTTTTTTTTACTTTACCACTGTACTTACTTATGTTTTCTTTAAAGTTACTTTTTGAAAAATTCAACTTAATTTATTTATTTTTAACCAGAGAGCCACAATGGATGGGTAAAAGAGCCACATGTGGTTCTGGAGCTGCAGGTTGTAGACCCCTGTTCTGGAAAATAGAGTCCTTATGACTGATTGATTGATTGATTGATTGATTGATTAATTGATTGATTGATTGATCTTGTTTATTTCAAGCACAGATTGTGGACAATACAGGACAAAAAAACAACAAACTTTTCAGACTTGTTACAGAAATAATGAAATTCATTTATTAGAGAATATGTCACATTTGATTAATTAAATATAGCAATTATTAACTAAAGTCAAGTAGAGTTTGACTGCTTGAAAAGGAGTGGAAAGAAACGAGCTTATATAATCACACCCCTACTTAGATTTGACAGTTTTGCACAGTTTTTGTAATCGTTTTGTTTTTTTTTAAGTAGCAAAGTAAAGTGCTTGTTGATTATTGACTAATCTCATAAATGATCTCTAAATGATCACAGCTCAAATTAAAAAACAGGCGTTTGCTTGATTTCTAACAGCTCTGCTTTCCTTTCTTATTTATTAACGCGAAATTTTCCGGCAGACGCATTTGTTTGGACAACTTTATCACTGTGGCTGCGTGTGCACATCAGTCAAAACCACATATCTGCACACGCCGTCGCAGGCGCACAGATGCAAGCCTGCATCCGAGGTCCCTCGGCGGCTGGTGTGCGGTGCAGAGCTCCAGGATCGGATCATCAGCCAGCTGTGAGTTGGACAGCCCGGGATCTGTCCTAATCCCCGCCGCTCTGTTCACGCCGGCCCGCGCGCACGCACACACTCAGCGCCGCCCCGGCCCCAGCCCGGCAGAGGGCTTTACCAAGTTTGTTTTGTTTGTTTGGCTTCATCTTTTTTAACTTTTCGCTCCTCTCCTCGCCTGCCTCATCCGTCTCCATGTTGTGTTCACACATCCCGGAGGCTGCAGCGGGGAAGTGCCCGGCATAACTTTCATTCCGGCTCGTGCCAGAGAGCAGTCAGCGAGTTGAGGAGTGTTGTCTGCAGTGCCCGCTCTGCGTTGGAAGATCTTCCGCCAGTTCCGTTAGCTCCATAAAATCAGACATCCATGTTCATGAAGGTGTTTGCCAAAGGCCGGAGATGGACTCTGAACTGCTGGGATGCATAATTTTGACTTTGTGCAGTCGGATGTGTGTCAAATCTGAAATGTATCAAACTTTCTTGGGATTTAAGTCAAGAAAAATGAGAATGACTTACTTTAAAAGAACAAATCCATCATTTTAGGGACAAACTTTAATATTTATTTTTTTTAAAACTCCTCTGGTTTTGGTGGGAGATTTATTTTAGCAGAGAATGAAATAAACTAGTTTATTTACAAGTCTCTTGCAGTCAGAAAGTGTGGGGTTTTCGGGACACTCTCTCCTTTTAGTGACCCTGAACTCAGCAGATGGACGCTCGAAGGCAGCGAGGAAGACAAAGCTTCGGACCAACCGCTGCGACTCTCACGCACAAAGTTCCTGGAACTCCATTAAACATGTCACGCTGCTGCTGCTCTCTCTGCACCTCAGTTGTAGCTCGTGATGGCGAGGTCTGGGAAGGCGGCGAACAGAACTGTGTGTGTGTGTGCGCGAAGGCGGAGAAGTGTAAATGAGGAAGGTGAGGCAGCAGATGCCACGTCCCGCCAGAGGCTCGCTTTGAGCAGCGAGTGAAATCTGGGCGCGACAAAACTGCTGCAAACCAACTCGGCAGGAGGCGCTTGTCCAATCATGGCCCGGAATAAAAGGGCTCGGGCGCAACACGGGCTGCAGTCGCTCAGGAGAGGTGGGGGCCGTAATGAACCTCCGAGCGCTGCCAGCCAGCGCTCGCACGTCTGAACACGGCGGCGTTTTTATACCTGGCATTCAAAGTGTTTAACCACTGTCACGGACACACACTCCGCTGCAACTGTGTGCTCACACACACACAAGTGTGTGTTCAATTAGAAGAGTGTGTGTGGGAATGTTGTGTTGATACCTTTGGGCTACACCTGTGTCTGTGAAGTTTGATGTGTATGTCTCTGACAGCAGAGGGGCAATGCCAGGTATGGGGCTGTGTGTGTGTTTGTGTGTGTGCTTGTCTGGTCTGCGGCCATGTTGTTGGGTAGCAGATGGCACCATGGTTGGCAGGGGAGGGGCTGCTTAGCACAACTAATCAGACAGTTACGGATAGGGCAGCTGGGAGGGCCGTCAGCCAGCCGAGTGTGTGTGTGTGGGGGTGAGTGTGTGTGTGTGTGTACTGTACTACAGAGTGCCATGATGTTGACAGTGGTGGGCCCGTTGGCCCGGTGATGAGACCTTGCCATGTTCTCCTCTCCTCGCTGTCGGAGTGCCCTCCTCCATCCATCCTTCCTCCTTGCCTCCCTCCGCTTCGCTCTTTCTGTTTTTTGTTTTTTTTTGCTCACTCTTGAAAGCAAAATAATCTTTTTTGTGCTTTTAAGTTGTATTATCCTCACAAAAACCACTCATACATCTCTGAGTATTCCTCTATAACCCTACTGTCTGAGCACCAGCCCCTTCCAATGCACAAAAACAGCAGGTCCTCACATTGTGATGTCACAAAGTGGGAAACAGCCCCTTCTAGGAGGAGTCAGTGCCGCCAGCTCCGCCCCCTGGCCAACATACTGTCTCCACAGAGCTAGCAGTTATCGGCTTTCATTTATATGCACATCCATCTTTGCAAAAGTTCAAATGTTTTTGTGTTTTCAAGGCCAGTTTAGGTACCATATGTGTTCAGCCTGTCAGATCGGTACGGGGATTGCGACTTTATAACTTGTAAGATTGCGATAGGTCCGGATCATTGGACCATTGATAGATATTGCTAGAGTGGCCATCACGTGACATAGGACATGACACACTCGGGGCATTACTATACATTAAGTCTTCCTGAGTGCAGAACTGAGGAGCTCCAAACAATTACGCAAAGAATCACAAAAACGTTAAAGTTAAAAAAACTGTTATTTCTGAGGACAGAGCGGGGATACTTCAATAGAAATTTGCTTCTGTCTTGTTGGTGGAACTCTTGGCTTTGAGTAAACCCACCCCCCCTTCCCATCATCCATTTGTTTGCACACTCTCCCACTAGCTTACAGCCCAACATAATGTATAATATTCAGTTTTTAGATGCAATCAGGAAAGCTAAGACGAACACTATTGGTCTGTGAGTGGATGCATAAAAATGTAGTGGAGCAGTAAGTTTACGACCCAGCAGTTGTAGTTCCTACATTAGTACTACATGTTTCTTACAAATAAATGTTTTTGTCTGCTCCTGATTCACAACTATTTGGTTAAAAAAGTACTCAGATATGCAATTTTAAACTTACTTTTCTTTATTTATGTCCTCTGTCATGAGAAAAACATGTTAAAAACACTAAAAACAGCATTTTCATCAGAATGGGTTCTTTGTGTTTTGCTTTATTTCTGTTACACCTCTGGATGAAGTCACAGAGTCGGATCGGAGGAGAAGCAGAAAAGATCTGAGTTATGCTGCACTGAAACGAAGCTTTGAGAAACATATTTCATTTGTTTCTGATTCAAATGAAATAGATATTATGCCCTGAAGATCTGTCACATGGTCACTTGCGTATTCTTGCTACATCAGATGGTATGAGGCCATACTAGAGTGCTGCTTCCCGTCTGTTCTTACATTTCCAGGCATTTGTTTAGTATAAAACAAATACTTATTGTCTGCGTCAAAATAAATTCAAAGATCCACCAGGAAAGCTGCTCTATTTTGACCAAAAGAAGAAAAAAAAAATCCCAACTGTTCTGGTCATTGTTGAGATCACAATTATATAACGTGGTTACTCACCGACGCTCCATCACGTTGGCCGGGACTGAACAGAGTGACTTACAGTGAGTAAGTCTGGATTTTCCAAAGGGTCAAAAGTGCACAGCTGTCAAGCGAAGGGTGTGCAGAAAAACATTTCTGCAAAATGAATGCTTTATGTTATATCACTGTTTTCTCTTTTAGCTTAAAAATCTTCTTTTCAAAGACTTGACCAGAGCAATAAATCCCAAATTTATTGTTATTGCAATATCAGCCTGTTATATCGCAAAAGACAGCATAAATTGGGATAAATGGTTACGTTAAATGTGCTAAAACAATTTTATAGCAGCTTTAAGTATTTAACAAAGTAAATATTGCCCTTTATGCATTTGACCAATCAGATGGAGTGCTCATGATGCCTTCCTCCTATGTAGACCAGGGTCATTTGGAGTATAAGTTAAGTTATGTTTTCATTTTTTTTCTTAGATTGAAAGTTATTTTGTAATGGAAATCACAATATATTTACTGTTCTCTTTAAAAACAAACATTTCTTAATTTTATCAAAAGAAAATCACCATGAATTTTTGGGTAAAACCCGCTTGTATGTTAGAAACAGTTGCAGTACCTAAATAAAATAAATTTAACCTTTTTATTACAATAAAAGACATATTAATATTCAGGTAGAGTTTTTTTTAAGTCATACTCTTAAAAAAAAAGTGAAAAATTGTTCTGAAACAGTCTTAGAATAGCCTATATCGCGATATTTATTGTATCGTGAGAGATGTATCGCGATATTTATCGCATCGCCAGACTCTTGCCAATACATAACCCTGTTTTTAACATGTTTTTTATAGCGATGAGGACATGTATAAAATAATTTGAGATTAAAACTGGATTTCTGAGTATTTCTTTATTCAAATCGCAATGGATCAGATAAAAATAGTTTGAAAAAGCTCTGGTTTGGGATGCAACCAATGCCATGGGCGGAGCCAAAGTCTTCCTTCTCCGCTTCAATTCTGATGCATCCACTTGTAGACAAATAGATCCATTAATGTCTTTGTTTTCCTTGTCTGAGATGACATTTTGATCAAAAGTGGGGTAGTGAGGAGCTGTAAGCTATCGGGAGAGGAATACTGGGATATCAGTGCAGGGTTACTTCTGCAGCAACAGAATTTATGATGAATTCCTGCAGAGATATGTCTAAAAAAAGTGACAGATTTTTTGGTTTTGTCTAAAAACTGCATAATCATAATTAAAATAAAAGATTTTACAATAGAAATAAATAAAATGGATTTTTAGAGCTGAAGTTGGGATAGTGGTTTGTTTTCTTCACGTCTCTCACTGTTATATGAGCAGACATCATCTGTCCGTATCTAAACTCTCTATGATCCAATGCAGTAGCAGTATATTTTATGTAATCTTAATTGTCCTAATTAAAGTTCTGATACCGAACGTTCAGCAGAGGATAGTTGTGCACTGCGAGCGGTGGAGTTTTTGAGCCGAGCTGTAATCTGTCCATCCTTTGGGGCTGGGAATGGATAAAATAGACAGATCGCTGACTGTGACACCTCAGGCAAGATGGAGGCAAATCTGTCCGCTACAACTGTTGCCACCCCAGCCAAGTGTGCCCTGGGACACTGGCCTACATACACACAACTACTGCTGGAGGCCAAAACGAAGGGGAGAGCACCAGCCCTCAGCCACCGATCTGCCACTCCCTCTTTACCTGGAAACCGAACGTCTCCCCCATAAAGTCTTTTAGATTTTAAACAGTTTCTATTCAGATTATAAGTGGGAGCGTCTTGAATGTTTGGGGCTTAACTGTTGTGGGATCTCGGTGTATAAGTTGAGATGTGGTGGATGTGTTTGTGTGTCATCTGGTCTGCACCGAGCCTTCACACACCCCTGCTGTGTGGGTGGCAGCATCAGCGGCTGTACTGTGCCCACTGCCCACTAGGCACAGCTTTCATCCAACATGACAGAAGCCCTCTTTGCCTCTCCTTTACCCCCCACTCCTCACTTTAAACATTGTTGCTCTTTTACCTGATTGATCTGTTATTTTAGCTTTTCATTTCTCTCCCTCATTTTTTATCCTCCATGAAGCAGTTTCTACATCGTTTTGTTTTTCTATTCCTCTTTTGTGACTTTGAAGCTTTGGCTTTCTTTGTGTGTCTCTTTGCCGTGCAGAGTTTTATGGGAAATAAACCAGGATCCCCATCAGCAGATTGTGCTGGGAGGTGGTCAGATAGAAAAACAAATAAAAAAAAGGAAAAGGAAAAAAAATCAGACAGATGAGTTTAACCCTTTAACACCAGAGTTCCAGTGTTTATACAAATTTTAGTTTTTTAATTGTTAACAGGGTCAACATAATTCCTGTAGATTCTGAAGGAGAAAAGCAGCGCGAGCTACTAAAGTCACTAAATGAATTCATTTTTTTAGCTTTTTTATAGTTGAGAATTGCGAAAGTTTGTACGCAATTGTGTTTTTGCAAGATGCACAGACAAATTTCCACCGTTCCGCGTATGTCAAACTGACTTTTTGCGCATGAGAGCACATATTACGTTGAAATAACGTAATAGACGCACAAATTGCTAATGACTAATCACGCATGGTTCATGAACAATTTGCGTATTGTGCCGCCTAGTTGCTGACTTACAACTCGTGCGTACTGGGTAATCCGACTGAGTGCCATCACGAGGACCCGCGGCGGGTGCTGACCATGGTGCTGACGCGATGTGATTTCTGTCTAATTAACAGGATCAGCTTAAAGTGAATGAAAAACCAGAAAATAAAAATAGACAAGTAACTGAAAAAAAATTGAAGACAAGACATTGTAAATTTGAAAAAGAGTGAAAATTAGAAAAAAAAATGTTTTGGGGAAAATTAAAAAAAAAAAAAGTGAAAATGTGAAAAAATAGAAAAAACAAAACAAAACAAAACTGAAAACTTGAAATAAATCTTGAAACTTTGAAAAAAATGTTTTGAAAATAAAAAAAAACTTGAAAATGTGAAAAAATTGTTTTGAGAAAATAAAAAAACCCTGAAAACTTAAAATAAATCTTGAAAATTTGAAAAAAAAATAGTGAAAACTTGAAATAAAAAACAATAAATGTAAAATTTACTGATTGAAAAAAAATAGTAACAGCTACTGTTTTGAATTTTCATTTTTTTTTCCTGAATCTTCACTTTCAATCCTCAGTTTTACAGTTTAAATTCTGATTTTCGAGTTTTCACTGCTGACCTGAGCCTAATTTTACACGGGGGCGGGGCTTTGAGGCCATTGGCTACCTGAAAATGCATCCCATGATTCGCCAAGAGGTAATGGTGATGTGATGATTGGCCACCGGGACACGTTTCCCATGGGGGGACAGATGACTCCTCACTGCACATTTTCTACTCTTCTCTAAGACACATGAATACTTTTTTTTAAACAGACAAGTTCTACAGCAGAAAAAATGTCACAGTAGTTTATGCATATTTAGTTTCTTCACAATTATTGCGTAAATCTTACACTAATGTCTGTGACTTTTGTGAGATGCATTTGTGGCTTTCCATGACCGCTCCACGTATGTTTAACGAACTTTTCGCGTATGTACCACCAATGTATAACTTTCATATCGTGCAAACGGTGCACATAGCACGATAACATTACGTAACTGACTTTGAATAAAGCAAAGCATTGTGGGGGCCCACGGCGGGAGCTGACACAATGTGATTTCTGTCTGGTGCTCTGAATGTCAAAGTGAAGAAATTCAATGAAATGAGAGTTTACTTTTTTGTGTGGTTTATTTGTAAGTCTTCCGTTGTTTTAGCGTAATTCATTTGTAATGCATCTGTGAAAATTTCACGTAAAAGAAAGCAACTTTTCTCACTTTTTCCACATATATTCTCATATATATATGTATATATATATATACATATATATATACAGTATGTGCAAAATGTAAATAGCAGCAGTATGACACCGCTGTTAGAGAAAAAGTGAACTTTTTTTTTTCCAAGAAAGTGCTATTAAATTCTTAATGGATTTCCATAAAATGTTCAAATTCAAGAACAGTTCATTGAGACTGAAAAGAGCTCCAAATGAAGTTGAATATATCACAGCTTACATTAATTACAAAAGAAAGAAAGAAAGAGAGGATCATTTCTATTAAAAGTTCTTTTTTTATGTTATCGGAAGATTACTAAAGATTCCCATGGAATAAAATGGCACGGGGGTAAAACAAATAATTTTAAAAGCAAGATGGACTGTAGGTGATGTCATGAGGTCATGTGACCCATTCACTTTTCTTATTTTTTTCCAAAGACAGAACAAACCTGACTATTGTGAAGTCACACAGGTCCTCTGTCAATCAGGAGATCAATAAAGTTTGTAAAGGTATGAATAATAAATTATTTAAAAGTTATGTTTTTGAATCAAGGCTGAAAGTAAATTTCTTTTTATTGAAAAATGTGATTACTTTAATTTGAATTAAATAGAAAAAATCTTCCTTGTGGAAAGTACGGTGGCCCTGAAGCTCAAATCTTTTTTAATTGTCGGTGCAATCTTTAAATTGTTTTTACATTGTGTGATTGTTGAGGTAATTTGGACTTCAAGAGCCACCGTAGGAACAAGCCCCCTTGTAGTCTGTTGGTGTACTACACATATTACAGCTACTTTTATGATCTGACCTTCAATCTGGGAGTTAGGGTTGCTTTTTGGTTTTTTTTTTCAGTTAAAGTTAGCATCTAAGTTCAACCTTTTTGGCTGCATCATCACTTTGCTGCCGTGAACCTGAGCTGCCTTTAGAGAGACAGAAATTCAATTTTTTTAATTGTTATTTTTTTCAAGAAAAAATGTAGCGCTTCAGGAATCTTTTTTAAAGCCAAAAATAAAACTTTTAAGCTTCAGCTTATTACCAAAATTGAAAATCAAAAGTTCTACAGTTACAGCTTTTGCTTCCTCCATCATAAACACACAAACACGAACGATTAAGTGGCTCGTTTACCTTCTCTTTGAAATGATATTGAACCTCCATCCCTGCTGCATATGTTACCCACATCTATTCTTGTGTTGACACCACCAGGGGTTCCTGGGTTTGTGGAATAGGTCGGAATTAGAGCATATTGTACGTATGCTGTGTGTTTATTTTTGCAAATATCACAGATGCCTGTGCCGCCAGCCTGCGCTTGCATCGCAAAGTCCATCAGTCTCCCGTGCCAATTAAGGTTTTCAAACTTCTCTCCCTCTGTTTGGTGAGGAGACGGGTAATGACAGAGGACAATCGGCAGTTAATTACTTCAAAGCGGAGCTGGGATTTTTTTTTCTCTGGGGGAATGTGTGCTGCAGCAGCAGCGAACGTTTGCCTCTGAAGGGGTCGTGTCTGGAAACGTCTCTCCCACCAACTTGAATTCAGCCTAAACTTTTGCGGGTCTTGCATTGGCGAGTGAGGTTGCGCGCCGTTTCTCTCTTTTAAACAGTTGCCGTTTTGTGTTTTTCCAAGTGTGCCTTGCGAACCGCTGACCTTGGTGTCGATGGGGGGGCTTTAGCGCTCCTTGAAGAAGAAAAAAAGGGGCCCGGGCCCACCCGCTGTAAACAAAGTTGACTCGCCGACAGATGGATTGAATGACAGAGAGGCTAAGCGAGCCAGGAGCGCGCCTGGCAGCATCGCGTTTAGCTAAGAGGGAGGGAGATGGAGAGAAAGGAGGGGGGGCAAGAAGAGGGGAGGCGGTGGGGGGGAGAGGTGGCCAACAGGAGAGGAGGTGTGAACAGGTGCAGGGCCGCTGAAGGAAGAACCAGCAGATGGAGAGAGACACAGCCAGTTTAGTTACTGGAGAAAAAGGGTGGGAGGGAAGAAAAAAAAAAAACCAGATCGATCCAGAGATGAGGATGCTCTGGATGAAGATGCAGACGGATAGGTAGGGCTGGGCGCGGACTAAATAAGCAATCTGGCTCGCATCAGGCACCTTCTATGTTTGATGTGTTTGTCGGGTAAAGTGAAGCGGTGAGACAGAGGAAAGGTGTCGAGAGCAAGCGGCCGACTTGCATAACCCTGAGGTTTAATAAAAATGTGCTAAAACACATTGAGGTGTGTGTGACGGAGCGCTGTGTGAAGCTGTGCAGTCTGCTACACAAAATAACTCAGATGTTTCTGTGCGCAGCATCACAGATACGCTGCACAGCAAATGTTCAATATGTCACTTTATTTTTTTCTCCCATTGTGCTACCGTCTACTGCTGGCAGGACTGGATGGAGAGGCCTACACACGGAGAACATCTCGAAGGCCTGAACATCAGACTGTTCCATATTCATGCCGCCTGATTGATGCAGTCTATCATACATGGCTGTGGATGCTCTGGACTCCTTCCACGGGAATGATTCACTGTCGATGTTTCAGAGCAGATAGATGGGAAAAATCTTTTTCATAAAACACAATTATTTGACTTTGAAACATGAAAAAATCCTATTTTGAAAGTTGAAACTTTTGCTTCTTAACTCAGCTGATTAAAAATAGTTTCTTATACTTTTGATGCCAAATATTTGTTTGAATTTTAGAGTCACTTATCCCAAAATACCATAGCATGGCGACCTAAATGTGAATTTTCAGATTTTTTTTTACATTTTAAAGCTGAAGTCAAATGAATGTTTCAAGCTGAGGTTTTAAGAAAAACTAAAAAAAATCAGCAGTGGCGCTTTGGGAAACAAGACTGTAGTCTTAACTACTCTGCATCACAAGTTGTAGTAAAATAAGCACCGTGGTTATAAGTAACATAAATTGCAGTATGTATTTTACACTGACAATAGAATAAAGTGTATAATAAAATGTAAAATAAAGTGACTGAGGACAGCAACAGCTAATGTCCAGCTGGATGGATCTCTGGGAGCAGCTTAATTGTCGAACTTCAAATATTTGGCGTGAACAGTCTAAGGGGGTAATCAGACTGGAAAAATGATTTTTCTGGATCGAGTTTGCTTAATTTGTTCAAGTCCTAAACCTTGTATTTGCTCTGTATTCAGACTGGGATCTATCTGAGATTTCTGTTCCGGACCAAAGCTTGTAAACAAAACCACGTGACTTAAGATCACTTCAGTCATTGGCCAGCAGTTATGGGGCGGGTCAAATCAAAAATAGAGAGATGGAGGTGCTGCACTTTTCAAATCCTTGCCACGATTGTTCACTTATTCAAACTTTTTATTTTGCTGACCAATATTGAACGTCTGTATAAAAGCCAGGTTCAACACTTTTTACTGCTACTTTGGACGCCATGGCTACAAAGTTCGCTGATAGGTAATTATGATGTCAGGAAAACAGTGTAAGAAGCAATGTGTATCAGGTTAAAAGTTGTTTTGATGAGCCTGCATTCATCCAACCACATTTCAATGAGCTGCTGTTTGTCTGCTAATGACCGGCTACGGTGGCCGTTTTGGCTCAGTTGTTCCGGTCCAAACACAGATCGTATTCAGACTGAAACTTTGTTCCGGATTATCGAGGGGAACGGACTCTGGTTCACTTTAAGTGGACCAAATGTGTGCCGTCTGAATACACCCAAAGTTTCAGTCTGAATACTCACTACTGAATCCTGGTCGTGGACCATGAACCGCTCTTAGACCTATCCTATGCGGTGGTCTTGGTTTTATTCCAATAGGACTGAACTTCAGTTCCCAGTCTGAATATGATCTGTTCTAAGACTAAAATAACTGAGCCAAACAGCCAGTGTAGCTGGCGATAAAGACGTTAGGAATGAGGCGATCGGTGAGCGTGGACAAAAGTAAAGAATTGATTGTCGTGTCAGCAGAAAGGAATTGGTCCAACTGGTTACTTTAACACCTCTAAAACACTTATTACTCACTTTTCTGCATCTTGCTACGTGGCACGTGCACAGGGGGCTGCCGTGACATCATCCTCAAAGCTCTATTGTAGTATCTTAACAGAATGTTTTTAAAAGAAATGCCATAACACCACAACAATGAGAGACAGCAACTCATTAAAATGTGGTCGGATGAATTCAGACTCATAAAAGCAACTTTGATCGTGATCCACATTGATTCTCACTGTTTTCCAGACAATCTTTAGCTCGTTTTGTATTCATAGCGTCCTAAGTAGCTATCTTTCTTCCTCTGTACCAAAGTAACAGTATAAAGTGTTGAACGTGGCCTTCATACAGACGCTCAAAATCCATCAGCAAAGTAAAAAGTCTGAATAAGTGTTAATAAGTTTTAATTTTTCTCTTTTTGTTTTGACTGAAGAAATCTTTAGTCACGGGGTTTTGTTTACAAGAGTTGGACTAAAACAAATCTCTGATAGATGCCAGTCTGAATACAGACCAAACGCAGTCTTCAAAGACGTGGACTCGATCCGAACCAACGGTCTAAATACACCCTGAGACCACCTTAAAGATAGGTCCAGGAGCGGTTCTTAGTCCCCGACATGGATTCATTGGTTGTGTTCAGACTGAAAATTTGTTCTGGATTATTGAGGGAAACAAACTCTAAATCACTTTAAGTGAACCAAATGTGTCCAGTATGAATACAACCTAAAAACACAGAGTTGAGGGCCAAAAGTTTCAACTTTCAAAATGAGATTTTTCATTTTTCATATTGTATTTTTATGCAGAAGTTTTGGGAAAAAATTTAAATTTTGCGGCAACTGGAGGATTTTTTTTTCTCGAAAAGTTGTTGTCGGTCAGTGGAC
>NC_050526.1:3168295-3169134 GCF_002922805.2 Oryzias melastigma
AGTCACAGGGTTTTGTTTACAAGGGTTGGACTAAAACAAGTCTCTGATAGATGCCAGTCTGAATACAGACCAAGCACAATCTTCAAAGACGTGGACTCGATCCGAACCAACGGTCTGAATACACCCTGAGACCACCTTAAAGATAGGTCCAAGAGCGGTTCTTAGTCCCCGACATGGATTCATTGGTTGAAAATTTGTTCTGGATTATTGAGGGAAACAAACTCTAAATCACTTTAAGTGAACCAAATGTGTTCAGTCTGAATACACCCTAAAAACACTGAGTTGAGGAGCAAAAGTTTCAACTATCAAAATTAGATTTTTCATTTTTCAAATTGTGTTTTTATGCAGATGTTTTGGGAAAAAAATTAAATTTTGCGGCAACTGGAGGATTTTTTTTTTCTCGAAAAGTTGTAGGTCAGTGGACACCCAGGCTGTGCAGTGGCAGACCAGTGAAAGACGTGGATGACGCCATTAGGAAATCAGGCGGCAGCTGGGCAGCCACAAGGTGGTGGCAGCTCTGATTGGACGACGTGTAAATGTCTCTAGACGGCAGGCGTCCATATCAAGTGTCACAGACCGCCCGGTAGCCTGAGGGTATATAAAAAGCGGCCATTTTGCTCGCCCCGATTAGTTAACTCATCAACAACTAATCAACTATTAAATAGTCGACGACTAATTTAATAGTTGATTAGTCGTTACTTTATACGGATAATTTATGGAGTCAGAGTTTCATAAAGTTGAAAGTTATACTGGCATTCTGCTAGATTTTTGGACTATTTTAGCATTTTTTAAGGTTTTTAGTTTTTTTGGTGTTTAGCTAATATTTCAGCTACCTGTTC
>NC_050526.1:3169287-3199327 GCF_002922805.2 Oryzias melastigma
ACTCCAATGATTTAAAAAAAAAAAACATCATGAGATCTTGAAGACTCTGCCTCCCCATCGCTTGATGGCAGTTGTGACTTAAACATCAAAATGATGAGAGGAAATCCATAAATCTGCGCTCGTCTATCCATTTTTTTCCCTAAAATTACTTTTCTTCTTAAATGCATTTTGTAAAGTTCTCTGAGTTGTTTTTTTTCTTTGCTCACTCCGTCTATATCTCTAAAGTATCCGCCGCCATCCGTCCATCCGTCCGTCAGTCACTCTTTGCTGCGAACAGGAGCTTGTTTTCACATGTTTGTGCTGCAGGCTCAGTTCAGTCTGTTCATATGTGTGTTTACTTCACACCTCTCATTACACAACAAAGCCACGGTGTAGAGGCAGATATGTACTTGCACTGATTTGGGAGATTCTTCATCTTAATTTAACAATATTTTTGAAGTTTAACATCCAAAACTTGCACTTTCTCGCTCACTGTTCTCAGAGTTTTGCTTCTTTAAAGTGTAAACTTAAGTTTAAACAGCGGTCAGGGTTGTCTGGCGTTGGCGACTCCGATTCCTCCAAGTCGACCGTCTGACTCCAATTTGCGCTCGTTCTCTGATAAACCGCGGCATTTGGTGGTTCTGGCGTGGGATGTCGGCTGCACCGTGGGGTGCTGCAAACTCTGCGCTTGGTCAGGCCCTGGCACCCCACATCTAATAGGCAACAGCTTGAATAGTGCCCACTTAAGCAGGCAGTATGGACTGGGCTCCATCTTCTTCCCGATCCCTCCAGCCAGCTAGCCAGCCAGCCACCGCCTCTGCCACCTCCCACTTACCCAGCAGCCACTGTACCTGGCTGCAGCCCCAAAGCCATTCCAGCCCACCTTAGGTCCCTGGCCCATGCAGCTCTCGCCATACTTATCAAGCTGTCCTGCAGTGCATCAGGCCAGGCATACGCAAGTAGGCCCAGCTAAGAGCAGCCCGAGTCTGAAGCCTCCTACATCCAAACAAGAGGACGATTCCTAAATCCCAATTAACTGGGAGGCAGATTGAAGCCCAAAATTTCACCTCTGCTTCAGTCATCATTTATATTTAATCTTTAATCTGCCTTTTCTTTTGTGTTTCGGCATAAGAAATTGCTATTGTACCATTTTAGGCTGCAGGAGAACTCGCTACACCTTTACGGGTCTTCATCCGTGTTTGTCCTCCCCTCTCAACTTATTTGGTTGCACTTGTGCCCGTTTGTTTAAGCAAATTACCAGCCAGATGCCAAATGTTCTTCTCTTTGCTTTTCCTGTCTTCAGCTTTTGTCACCCTCCTCTTCATCGCCGCTCCATTGATGACTGCTGGAACTTTCTGGCGGTCTGTCTGATGCTAATTGGTGGGTAAACAGGTCTGGTGTGAGCGCCCCCTCCGCCGCCCCCCTTTCCCGTCCTGGTTGCGCTCAAACGCACACACACAGACATGCACAAATACACGGCCCCCTGGAACCTCTTGCAGGACCAAATGGCTGGCAATGCCTGCCCGCCATCTCCCGCTGAGCCCTGGTGTGCGCTTTGGTGGCTCAGGCTGCTGTTCAAGCCCAGCGGGGGCTCGTACGCTCACTCACACACTCGTACGAGTACAGACACACACAGGCTCCTTGTGTCCCCTGCACACCCGCCACCCGCTTTCACACCCCAGACAGCAGGACAGCAGGAGAACACACACACACGAAGGAACAGACAGACGCGGTCACTTTAGAGATGCAGGCCAAGCGCTGTAGGGGAGAAAAGTTTTCACTTAAACTGGAGAATTCTCTCTTCATTAGCGCCTTTGGACTTCAGGAAGAGTTCTGTTTATTTGTTCGTATTTCTTTTTTTTTTGTCAAGTCTTTGTAGTTTTTTCTTTTTCCTCTCTCCTCCTTCCTCTGTTGTCTCGTTCACATTCGGTGAAAGTTTAATTCAGGAAGGAACAAGATGTATTATCGTTCACGGATGATGACACCTGAGCTCGGATTTTACCTGAAGAATACATTTCTTTTTAAAATATGAAACCACTCCAGATGGATGAGAAAATAAAAAATCTTAAAAACAAGTAAACATGCAGCGTTTATTATGAATCTTTTACTTATTTACAGTTTACAGCACATTTATGAGATGAGACATCCTTTTTCTATCATGGATTGACATTAGCCTCACTGTTCCACCTCCAAACTGTTCATTTTTGGCTATATTGGTTTAAAAAAAATCAGTTTATATAACCAGGTAATTTTCCTTTCATTTCTGATCAGTTTAACATTGAAAAACGCTGTAACCTTCCATCTGCATTCTCTTTGGCAGTTGATTCCCAACACTCAAAAGTTGTAGCAAAGTTTGTTTATGTTATTCTTCAACCCTCCTGATGTACAGGGTGGGTTATTCCCACTATTTTTGTTGATTAAAAAAAATCTAAATTCCAAACCAAATCATGCACATGCAGACGGAGTAAAGAAGTTTCTTACTTTAATAAGATCAGAGAAGTCTGTGATGTTCATCATAGCTATCAGAGACAGAATGGAAAATATTTTTTTTAGTATAATGCAGCAGAAAACAAGTATTTCATCAATAACTAAAGTTTACTTCAATATTTTATTATTTAACCCTGGTTGTGTATAACAGAAGCATTTCCTGCTATTTTGGTCCATTCTTCCATCTAGATCTCCTCAAGAGCTTCAAACAACTGTCATTGATGCTAGGGGTGGGTAAATTATGGCATTAGTCGTTATTAATTAATTACAGACATTTTAGCTTATTTTTATTATTTATTTTTTAAGCGTGTCAGTTGGTTACGTCATTGTTATAGCACACCTGGAAGAGCACTATCCCGCTCCTACTATGAGAAAAAAAATTATTAGAACTTCTATCCTATTATATTTTAAAGCTCAAATTGATTTTCTCAAATAGCTGACTTTTTTTTTTTAAATGTGTTGCACTGTTGTGGTAACAGCCACAGGAACTGTAGCGACTGCACATCATTTCAGAGGGAAAGTTCACCCTTTACCTCTTGTTTTTGTCCAGGTGATGAAGCAAACGTTTATTGAAAAAAACAAACAAAAAAAAAAGTCTAAATAGTTAAATTCATCCCTCTTATTTGCACTTCTCTATTTCTTCTCTGCTTCATCTCTGTCTTCATAATGATCAAATTCACCAAACAGGTTAAAGGAAACTATAAAATCACTTGTCTTTGGTAATGTCTGTTTTGATTTTAAAAAAAGTTATTTTAACATTTAAATTATGGCATTAATATGAGGTTTCTGTTCAATATTTTTGGATTGCTCAGAAAAGTGATTTTTACTGTTATTGATTTGGTAAATTTGAGCAATTTGAGCTTTTTTTGTTATTTTGGTTTTGTTTTCTTAACTGTTCAAAATTTTAAAAAAGAATCCCCCATAGTGTTGTAAAAGTAAAGGTTTTAAGTCTGTTATAATTATAAAATATATATTAAAATATATTAAAAAATATATATTTTTTTACCTTTAACTGCACCATAATGCCATGAATTTAAATGAAAATACCTCAAATTGAGGATTTATAAGGTTAAAAATAATTGAGATTAAATAGATTAATTAATCACAAGTCAGGATTAGTTAATCACATAGAAAAATTAATTGCATGATAGCACTAATTAATACATTTGTCGAAAATAGAAGACCCTTTAAAAGAAGAGGTAACAAGTCTGTGAGGAACAGAATTCCTGTTTGTTTGGAGGAGCTTATACTTTTATTCTGCATCAATATACAAATAAATTCATTAAAAATCAAACAAAATCATTTCTCTGATTCTTTTTTATGGCCAACATTACAAATCTTGTCTTTTTAAGTAGCAAAACTTTGAAAATCATTGTCTGACTCCTGTACGTTTACAATCTTTTTATTTTTCCTCAAAATAATCAAATGTAATTTATTGTTTAAGTGTTTTTATTATTAAAAAATCTCCTGTGGTTTTCCAAACCCATCATGAGGAGAAATAAGGTTGAAAATCTGTTCAGTTAGTGTTTCAATGACCTACTGAGCAAGACGGTGGCGACCGCAGGGGTGCAGAACTGGCATTGAATCAGCCAAAATAAATAAAAAGCAGGATGATGTCTTTGTTTGCTTTTGTGCATACAAATGTATAAATGATTTTTACATTTTTTCCCCAGAATGCAAGTTGCTGAAATGCATGTACGCACTCTTATTCTGCACTTTTTTCTCTCCCCTGTGGATTATTTTCAGTTTGTGTTTACAGACAGTAAGTCAGTGTCATGTAACCTGCTAATCCACAGCAGTGTCATTGACAACAGATGTTTTCCCCGGGTCTACTCACCCTGACACCAACCTCATTTATCTTCACAGCTGTAGTCGCTCACAGGATCTAAATACTCAATCAAAGCTTTGCTAAAGGAGCGGGAAACTGCTTTTACAAACTGAGTTTCTCTAATGTTTTCGTTCTTCTCTGCAGACAGGACAGAGAAAAGGCTGAACGGACTCATGCAAAGGAAACGGAATCAGTGGCCGTGTCGGCGCAGAAAAGGGAGGCGGAGCTGATGGGAATGCTGCAGCAAAGCGAGGCGCTGCGCACCGAGAAAGGTCAGCGGTTCACTGCAGCACCTTTCAGAAGGAAAGCATGCACAGAAAGTATATACTGGGAATCAAACTGAACAATTTTATGGGGCCTTAAATGCATGGATTTTACTAACAAGATAATTCAATCTTTTATCAGAAGTCTAAATATTACTACAGCAGCCAAATAAAGAAGGACTGGTAACTTTTTTCCAGATTTTCTTCCTTTCACGTCTGCTAATCATGTGACAAAATTCCATTTTTCTGTTTTCCGCTGTTGTGGCCCATTTATTTCAAAGTGTATTTTCCTGTTCAAAGAAAATTTACTACACTCTTTGGCTTCTTTTGGTACTGGGTATCCCTTTGAAAATATTGAATCCATTTAATTCTTTCAAACTATTTTCATATAAATAGTGACTTCAAGTAAAAACGAGGTAAAGCTTTATTATTTTTTACATTAAAAACTGTTTTTAGGATTGAAAATAAAATGAAGACATTTGTTTTGAAAGACATTTAATTAAATTGAAATAGCGGTTTTGTAGTTATATGTGTATATGTACGTATATAGCTATATGTAGTTTAGTTTTTCTTTAACCTCATAAGAAAGTTTTTTTATTTTAATATAACCAGTTCTCACTGATTGATCAAATCTTTTTAGATAAATCTCTGTAAACCTTTGAAATGATTGCATGAAAATCCTCAATGATCTTTTTGTTTCTGTATCTTGAAAAAATGTTAATGTATTTTTTTTTTTTTTAATTTTAGCTAAAAAATCTTGAGTAACGCCAAAAACTATCACTAAGGGGCTTTTTGGGTCAGTTTTAGCAGAAAAATCTCCTAAAAAAGCCTTAAGTCTTTCTAAGTCTCACAGTTATAATGAAATATTTTGTTATAAATAACTGTTTAACTAATTTTAAATATAGATTTGCTGTTTCTACACTAGAGGAACAGTATAACACGAAAAGAGGAACAAATTTTACTCTTTAGATCTGTAATTGACACAGTTCCCTTTGCTCTAGTCCTATTCTTTCCCTGCTAAATATACGTCTCTTTTTTCTGAGACCCTTGATGCATAAAAAAATGCTTTGAAAATCTGTATAAATATATAGAAAGTAATTATATAGTCACAAATACAGTAGGAGTATCTTCAAGATTTCTTGGTGCCACTTGTATTTTTTGAAAACTCGATGGCATTCTCATAAATTTAGGCAGTGGCTGTCAGGGATGATGTCATTACATTTACTTTACCGCTGGTATCAAGCGCTATCATGGGCCTGCGGTCCATGTCAACCTCCCTCACCGAGTACCCACGCTGCTACCGTATGATTTCTAACAGCTGGACGGTGGCAGTGAGTTGGCAGCACCGGGGCAGGGAGGTGGCTGGAGGGTGGCAGTCTGAAATTGGCCGTTCATTTTGGGGACTTTGGAGACCTTCCTATCAATCGATTAGTGCGCTGCCACCTTCCTGCCACTAAACTGCCACCGTGCAACCTCCAAATGTGGACGTACAGCCACTGATAAATGTCAAATTTCGTCCAGTTGTCGTAGAATTGTAACTTTTTCTTAAAACCTCTGCAGCCTGGTGCATTCACACTGGATGTGATTCACGCAGTGGAAGTGTCAAGTTTCAATATTAAGTCAATACACAGACACCCTCTGGGGTCCTCCGGCTCGATTTGGGCGTGACGTGGCAAGACTGGTCAACCAATCAGGGACTCAGTTTTGGGCACATAATTTTTTTAGTGAATACTAGATCAAAGGGTAGAAATAAATATTCAATATGGCAGCTCGATGCGCGGATTTTCGTCCTGAACCTCCATCCATTTTTCTTAACCGGCAGAGGTTAAGTTGCTGATTGTCCCGGCTACTGTTGAGTGAAGGCGGACACTCTGAACAGGTCGCTTCTGTTGTGAATACACCCTAAAATGCGACTGTGGCCTCCAGATTACAGAGATTACCGGCTGGTTTAGCTAAAAAAAAACTTGCGTTTAGGCATTTCTGGATATGTGACTGTATTTGGGATATGTAGACTTTAGTGAAAAGAGGGGGAAATACTGATGGACAAAACAGGTTTTGGGATCTTTTTGAAACCAAAAAACAAAAGTCATATGTTGAATACCCTTGATATCATCTAAAACGGGGTCTCAAACTCAATCGCACAAGAGGCCAAATTCCTAAACACACCTTAGGTCGTGGGCCGAACAGGATAAAAATGTTTTAAACACTCTAAAACTACATTTTTAAAACTTTAAACCATAACTTTTAAACATAATTATGAACTAGATATATAGCATTACCTTTGATAATGCTGGTGTGAATGCTGTGAGCTGAATATGGCCGCTGAAGATGCTGGTGCTGATAGCTGAAAATGATGAAATTGGTAGCAAAAATGCTGAAAATAATAGCCAGCTAAAATACTTGCTAAATGCCAAATTAGCCAAAAAACGAAATAATAATAATAATAATAATAATAACCTAGATTAGCCAAAACAGCTAGCATGTAGCTGAAAAAATAGCTAAAGTTCAAAATAGCCTAAAAAAATTAAAATAACCTAACTTAGCCAAAACAGCTTGTGAGTAAATATTAGCCTAACTCAAAAACAGCCTAAAAAAAGCCTAAATTAGATAAAACAGCTAGCATGCATCTGGAATATTAGCTAAACTCCAAAACAGCTTAAAATAACAAAAAAAAAAAAAACTAAATTAGCCAAAATCAGCTTGCATGTTGCTAAAATATTAGATGAACTTCAAAAATCTTTAGTAAATGCCAAACTATTTCAAAAAGCTAGCTGAATGCCAGTTTTTTAAACTGAAAACACAGATATGAATAATAAAAAGGCAGGAATATTATTTCAGAATACATCAACTTAAACTTTAAACAACTTTCAGTATTTTACTCTCCATAAAAATATATATTGTCAATATTGTACAAGTAAGAAAAAAGTGCAAGATAACATTGGGTCATTAATAACAATAAAATAAAGTGATCTGGAGGGCCGGATCCGGCCCCCAGGCCTTGACTTTGACGCATGTGATCTAAAATGTCATTTTTGATCTTTTATCGCATAAAACAAAACATCTTCCAGACCTGGTCTCTGTCCTGACCTCAGGAATAATAATAATAATTCCAGATTGGGAATTTAAAACCTAAAGTAAAGTCTCTGACCACAGAATTGGTTCAGAAAGACGCAGCGAGGAGGAAACAAAGCAGACAGAGCGACTGGTAAACGTGCTGAGGAAAGGATCTGAGGGCGGAGGGGAGAAGGTGATAGGAGCAGAGCGGAGCCCCAGCTCTGAGCTCTCTGTCTGTCTGTCTGCGCAGCCGAGCTGCTGCTGCTAGCACATCTGCTGCACCATCTGGATCCCCCCACACCCCCGCCACCCTCCCCTTCCCCTTTTCCCCGCTCTTTTTATTTACCTGGGGTTCGCTTCAACAACCGGGGAGCCTGCTGGTGCGCACAACAAACACTGAGGGAGGAATAGATACGGCGGTGGGGGGGTAAACAAAGAGTTTCTTTCTGGCTCGTGTCGGCAGCACACATGTTGTCTAAAGAGAGCTGACATCAGAGCGCAGCAGGAAACTGTAGATGGGGAGGGGATAGAGGGGTGGCTGTCCTTTAGTAACTCGCACCACTTCCTCTCCCTAACAGACGAGCTGGATAATTAGCTTTCTAGCTCTCCAAATCCCGCCTCTCCGTCCATCCGTTTGTCCTTCCATCCATCCGCCCCCCCTCTCTCCCGTCTCCTCCGCTCCTTTCTACCTTTTTTTTCCTCCAGGTTTCTCTTTTGAGTAGCTGCGCACAGAGCAGCCCCTAGATGATATTAGATATTTGTTTCTGTCCCTCCCTGCCTGCCACCCTTCTTCCCTGCCTCCCTCCTTCATTTTTGTGTTTTTTTTCCTTCCTCTGTTTGTTTCCAGTGCCAGTTCTGCTGTGTTTCTGTGTCCCAGGGTTCTTTTTGGCCTACGCATGGCCAGGCGTATTCAAAGCCTGTTCAGCTAATTAGCATTCTTCCTGCAACTTTTCCAGCTCTGACCAAACTTTGTCAAGTCTATATGTGTGTGTGAGGGAGTGCAGCCTCCAGTTATTGCTCTTCATGCTTTATCTGTGCATTGATGTCATGACAAAGAGCACTGGGGGGGTTAAAAGGAGGCAGAATCCTTAATTGAGTCTCTTAGGCGAAGTCATACGTCTGTATTAGGGATTTGGTTAAACGTTTTTGCATGTTTTAGAATTGTATGGTGCACACAGATGAAGTAAATCGATGACTTCCAGTGAAGCCAAGTGCGACTTACTTTTGAAAGATTGCAAAACAAGACATTTTTTGTTATTTTGGTTGACGGTAACAGAATGCCAGAGCAGGTGGATCATTCCCTCGGTCCAAACGGAAGCCATTGTTTTTATAAAAGAGCAAACATATGTTGGAGAGTGGAACGTGGAGCGTTTCAAAGGAACGATGAAAGCCCGGCGTTGGATTGTTCAGAAAGAAGCCCCCATGTGCCGACGAGGACATGGCAGGAAGGGTGGAAAGGAGAAAGAAAGAGCTTTCAGACATCAATCCACCTCCCGTTACCCTTCCCTCACGCTCTGTTTTCTGGGTCTGTTTCTCTCTGCATGTCTCCTCCCGCTCTTTGAACATTTTTGGTTTTAATCTGAGTGTTGACAAAAGCATTTTTTGGGAGAGCATTCAAAGAGACATATGTATGTTGCTGTGGCATTCGGCACAATAGGTTTCGGAGATCGTCCTCACGTAAATCCAGTATTTCAGGAACAGTTTTCTGCTGTCTCAGCAAGAAATTTACTACTGAAGCCACATCTAAAACTAAAATACTGCTCCTTAGAATTCAACTTGTTTTTACTGCAATTTCGAATTATTTTTTTATTTTGCCGATTATTTTCCCGATTATTGGACTAATCGGATCGTGTATAAATTGGATGTAAAACACACATCTTAACCATCATTAGCTTTAAACTTTAAGCTATATACTAACTAAAAAATAAAGACATTTAGGACGATAGTTTATTCAACCTTTAATGAGTCATGCAGCTTTTTTCTTTCATTCGTTTGTGGCATTAAAACAAGACTTAAATCAAATGAAGTTGGCATCTTAAACAAAGGAACTATTTTTCATAAAAGATAAAGTTTTGGTCTCATTGACTCAAAAATAAAAATTATAATTCCAAAGTGCACGATCCTCTTGCATGTAGCCAGGAAAGTTAGCATTTCTGCATGTCTTACAGAAAGACTTGATCTCTTTTTAACACAGATGTTCCCTTTTCACTCCGATGGGGTAGAGGTTGCAGGAATGCACAGAAAATGTTTAGCTAATAGGTTTGCGTTAATGTTAGCTTTAGGGCTGCCACGATTAGTCGACTAATCAACTATTAAAATGGTTGACGACTAATTTAATAGTCGATTAGTCCTTACTTTATACTATAAAGAGTCAGAGTTGAAAGTTATAATGGTATTATGCTAGCGTTTTTGACTATTTCAGCATTTATTAAGGTTTTTTTTTAGGCTAATTGGGAGTTTAGATAATATTTGAGCTACATACTAGCTATTTTGGCTAATTTATTTTTTTTAGGTGATTTTGGAGTTTAGCTAATATTTGGCTGTATGCTAGCTGTTTTGGCTTACTTGGAAATTTTTTCGTTTTTTAGGCTAATTTGGCATTTAACTAATATTTTAGCTAGCTTTCAGCTTCAGTGCTTTTAGTTTTCAATTTCATTTTTTTTGTTTTTTAGTAACTTAAAGCTAGTGATGGTTAAGATGTGTGCTTTACATCTAGTTTGCTTATGACCCGATTAGTCGACTAATCGGAAAAAAATAATCGATGATTAGTCGACTATTAAAATAATCGTTTGTGGCAGCACTAGTTAGCTTAGCTTACCTGGACGAAGACCTCTCTCTTCATGGTTATCATTCTTGTCTGCAAAGTGCTTCCTCTTCTGGTGTTCATGCATCACTGTAGTGCTGCCATGGAACACAAGTTCTGCCTTGCATTGGACACTTTTGTCTATTATTTATTTTTTTTATTTTTCCCACTTTCAAGCTCCATTTTTGTCCTTAACTCGTTGTTTATTTGATGTGTTGGCTGTTCCCATTAAATCACGGGTCCCCAACCTTTGCGGCGCTGTATCAGACACAGTAACGTACACAGAACTGGTTCCGAGTTAGGGTACTGATACCGGGTTTGGGTTAGGCTACTGGTCTGCATCACGAGGATTGGGGACCCCTGATTAGCGTATGGATTTACTCTATGTCTGTGGCCTGGTACCAAGTGGCCTTCGGACCGGTACCGGTTAGCAGCCTGGAGGTTGGGTACCCCTGATTTAATGGGAACAAACAACATCTAAAAAAACAACTTGTCAAAAAGTGGTGCGGTGGGGGTCCCAACAATACGCCCATATATGACGACGTGTGCACTCATAACACTGCCTTTCGCATCAACACGGCCCTTTCCGACTTCCTCTCACCTGATGGTTTGGACCTACCAGCTTTGTAGCTGCTGATAAAGGACCAACAGCTGCTGCTCATATGGACGCCTGTCATCAGAGAAATCATTGAAACGAGCCAAATATCCTTCAGTACAGTTTATTTACCGTTTTCTGCATCTTTCTGCTCTTAAACGCAGCACCACTGAGTGGTGAAGCCACATGGATGAGTGGTGAAATGTTTCAAGAAAGTAGATTTTAAGTCCAGATGCCATGACTTCACTTCAACAAATGAATAGATAAATAAATAAAAATATGAAAGAAAAATGCATCTTTAGTCTTTCTCAAATTTTCATTTAACTTCGAAAACACTCAATGATCTCGAGGATCTACGAAGCAGATTTTGAACCTGAACTCGGTCAGAATATCAAACCGAGACGTCATCTGTCAGTTTGTGCTTCTAACTTTTCACTGTTTTCAGCCGCAGAGACGGACGCTCTCCTGAGCGCTCAGAATTCCCTGATAAAAACGCTGAAGGAGGAATGCTGCCAGCTGGGGGCCAAACTCGAAGACGTGTTGGAACGGAAGAGGTCAGAACATCCAGTTCTTAAAAATCCTGCGTTTGGTTTCACGACTTTCGCCTCTTCGCTGGCTGAATCAGTTGGTCTGTTCTTTCTTCTAGAAGAACAGTTGTTTGTTCTCTCGCTGCGGTTCGTTCGCTCTGTCTGCTTGACATGTCATCGTTTCACAGAGCATCATCCGTCCAGGCTGTTCAGCAGAACATGTCCGCATACTACAAACCGCTCTCCAGTCTGACCTGTTTTCTTGTTAACCTGATGCCGCAGTAGTCACAGCAGGCCGGCCCAGCTCTCCATCTGGGCTGACTGTGTGTGTGTGTTTGTGTGTGAGCGTGTGTGTGCATGTGTGTGAGTGACAGTGACCATGGGCCCAGTGTCCTGTCAGCTGTTGGAGCTGTGCTGCACATTAGTCACATGACAGACCCCAATCTGGCACTGCCAGACCACATTGGCCTTACTGGCCACACAACAAACACACACACACACAAGTATCCCGTTCTTATGGTACATACTGCATGCAAACACTAAACAGCCATGATGTATTTTTAATGGCTGTTAGACAGCAGACACACAGGCCTGGAGTGGCATACCTTACATCTGTTGTGTGTGTTGTGTGTAGCAGGGTTGTGGTGTCTGTTTGCTTTATGCTTTGGGCTGTTCGAGCTCCTGGAGTCCACTGTAGCGGTTAAAGTCCTGCTGGACTTCCTCAGCCAGCATCTATTCACTGAATGTACATCATCTTAAACTGTCTAATAATATCCATAAGTTAAATGTTTTTTAACTCTTAAATTTAGTCTTTTTTGTGCTTGCATTTTTTTCTTTTAATTATTAGAAAAGTTTCATTTTCCCTTGTTTGTTGCAGAAGTAAGCTGGCACAGCTGGCCCTGGAGAAGCAGCACTTGGAGGAGACGGCGAGCAGACTGAGAACTCGCTGCTCCAACTTGGAGGAACAGTGTGTCCAGCACGGACGCATGCACCAGCGCATGAAGGACAGGTGTGCACACAACACTCGCAGCAGCAGTCACCAGAGGGCGAGACTCGTCCAGACTCTTAGGTGTATCACATCCCCATCAGGAAAACTCCTCTACTTAGTAGAAAATTTGGCAAATATTTAATTTAAACGATTTAATCACTATGAGCATAAGGGTTGTTTAATTTTTTATTTGAAGACTTCATGAAAATTGTGTTCTTGTGGCATTTTTCTCACGATGGAGGAAAACTGAGCCTAAAATTATATTTCTAAGTATTTCTTTATTGATAAATCAGGAATAGATGAAAAAATGCTGTCGGAAAAAGCTTGTAGCTGTGAGGTAGAAGCTACTAAGGCAAACCACAAGCTTCCTGTTCCACTCCATTCTCTTTGTAGATTACTAGATCTACGTACGTTTTCGTTTTCCTCATCCGAGCTGCCTCAAAACTTTACAGCTGGAAAATTCCAATATTTAGAGTCCTAAAAAGCATTTAATTTAATTTAAAAAGTCTTGAATTTTGATATCTGGGCCTTAAAAGTTGTGCTGCTTGAAACCTCTCTCATTTCATGTCAAAAATTACATTTTTTGACCAAGATCATTTTCATCAAACGGTGTAAATAAACAGCAGTAGTTTTTTACCAGTATGCTGAACGCCCCACTGCCGATTTGAAAAAAGGGGAGTACTGAAGCATCACGCCACAGACCACAAACAAGATATGAAGCTACAGTTGTGATCATAAAATGGGAAATAATGGATAAAATGAGAAATTGACTGAGAAATTTGTCTTAATTTCAAGAGAATCTGGCTACAGAGAAAAAATATGGCTCCAAAAATTCCTAGCCGGAAGTCCGTCCCCTGCCGGAGCCGGACGCAACTGAAATATCATTTTAAACTTTCGATCTTTTATCGACCCTTTTTACCTTTCACGGCTCAGATCAGCTGATTCAAGGAGAAAAAACTATTACGGTTTATTCTCATTCAGCGCCTTAAAAGCTGATAGTTCTTTACATGTTTTAAAATATTATTTTGAAAGGGTTTTCTTGAGTTTAGGAAATTTCCGCTTACACAACCGGTAAAAGTTATGATTTCCGCTTCCGGCTACAGATTGATCTGACGCTGTCTTGTGTGTGACCAGAGGCCCCTCCTGTATTTTGACATGTATGCCCTTTAAAGAGTCTTAAATTTAACTTTAATAAACTTGTAAGAACCGTGAATATTTCTTGACATTTTGTTGCCCCTGTAATGTTAGGAGGGGGCTGTAAGCTAGAGGGAGAGCACGTAAACAATAGGGGTGTGTAATGGCAGTGTCCGACTATATGATACGTATACCGATAATTGCCTTAGAATACGATACATATCGCGATATATCCAGAGATTGTAACCAGAATAATTTATCTTTTTTTTTTTTAAACCGCGAGACTGACGGAACATTTAACACAAGCTGCTTCTCAAGAGATCTTGATGTTTTGGTCGTGGTGTACATCTGCGCCCAGAGGTTCAGTGTTCTACCAACTAGTAGTTTGAGGTTTAGGTGGAAAACAAAAGTAAAACGCTGGAGGGCGCTCGTAAATAAGTAATCAAACATCACAGAGTCAGCATTTTAAAGCGATACAAGTATTGCCAAACGATGTGTTGTGATATTTGTATCACTTTTCCCCTATACCCCTAGTAAACAGATGGATGATAGGGAAAGGGGCGGGGTTACTCCAAACCAAAAGCCCCGCCCACAACTGGAGGGGAGTTTCAAAAATGTATTGTAGAAAACGTCTAAAAACGGCATAATTAGAAGACTAGTGGGAACGCTTTTAAAACAGATCAAATCATAATCAGAGTGGGACTTTAAACCACTTAACGTGCAGATTTTTAAAAAGCTACTGACATTTATTTTAGTTGTCGGAATAGTTGACTAATACTCACACAAAACAGTGATCTTAGGCAATTTTTTTTTACTTTTTAAAATCTTAAAGTTGGTTCGTTTAGGGTTAGGATTCACAATGTGAATATTTTCCTTTAAAGTCTACAGTGTGTGTGTTTGTGTGGGCGTAGCGGGGCGTGAGGTTGACTTTAGTCAGTGTGGGTAACCCCTCTTCTCTCACAACTTAAAACCCCGCCATGCTGCTCACTCACTGACACTAAATATTGTCTCCCACCCACCGCCGTTAACCTGCCGACGGTCACACGCTGCCAAAAGCAAAGTTTCTCCAGTCACAGCTGTCTGCCGGGTGTGCGCGCGCGTTTGAGTCGTCGGAGAGGGCAGAAGATGAATATTCTGTACGTTTCCCGCGCATATGTTGCGGTTGCGCGTGCCTGTGCGAGGACGAGGGAGCTCTCGCGTGTTCTCATGGGGCAGGCAAAGTCGGATCCTGGCAGCCGAAAGTGGATTGGCTGGGAAGTTGGCACCCAACTTCTCTGCCTTCTCCCAACTGAACCAGGATAATCACTCTTGGCATTTATAGAGTTTTATTTCCTGCCTTGACACTCGGTTTGCTGAAGAAACCTCCTGATATCTCAAATCAGGAGGTTTCTCTGTACTGACCCTCCCCCATACCTCTTGGGGGAGGGTCAGTACAGAAGTTTTTAGACTGAAAGATTTGATTTTCCCATCAGTAGTTTCAATTTATTTGGTTCAAAATGTGCACTTTTTGTTGTAAAATTTCCATTTTCATATATTTTTTAGCTTAATCTGATTAAGAACTACACATTACATATGAGGATTTATGTGTTTTTTTTTTTCTCGCCCGCTGCTAAAGCCCCATAAATTCACAGTATGTTTAAGTCTCGGTTGAAGTCATGTGTCGGGGTTTGTGTTGTTCCGAAACAGACCTTAACTTTGGAGATCTCTGTTCCTCTCGCAGTCTTGTTGGTGCTCACATTTGTCCGTAAGCCAGTGCGTCATATGGTGCTTTTCTTGCGCTCGGCGACACGCGCCTTCTCACAATCCTCCGTGTGCGTGTGTGTGTTTGTGTCCATATATCGGGTATATGTTTGCTGGTCCCCGCAGGCCCTGATTGCTCGCCGGGCGCCCCGCAGCGCCGCTCGGGGGTTAAGGTGTACGTGTTAACAAGCTGGTGTAAGTGGGTTTAATATCCAGCGCCCCGCCCCTCCCCACAGCCTCTCCATCGGCCTGCAATCTGTGCTGCGAAGAGCGGCAACAGCGCGCCACGCACAAAACATTTGGAAAATCAGCTTGATTTATTTTTACATGGGCACGCTGAATGCCAAACTACACAGGGGTTTTAGCACACAATGTTTTGCTGCAGCATTTAATTATTTATTTCTCTATTTCTGTGTTGTTGCTTTTTCTTTTTTTCTTTTTGCTTTGGCTTGGAAATGAAAGGATGGAGGGTGGTGGGGACTGCGATGAAAAGCCAATTTCATTTTTAAGCTTTGCTGTGAAGGCCTCAGTTTTATGTCTAAAAGCCCTTTAAATCAATTTGTAAGAAAGATAACACACGATAAATATATTTTTTTATTATATATTTTTTTATTTACACTTTCTGGACTGTTCGCTAACAATCTTATAGCTAAGAAACAACATTTTTATTTTAAAGGAATTAATTTAATAACTCAGATTTGATTATTTTGATTATTAACTTTATAATTTTTCTATCATAAAATAGAGTTAACCCTTTAACACCTGAGGCGTCGCCGGTGACGCTTAAACACAAAATCTTTAACATACTGTGACTTTTCAACCGTTAACATGATAATTCCAGCAGATTCTGAAGTAGAAAAGCTTTTCTCCTTCAGAATCTGCTCGAATTATCGTGTTAACAATTTAAAAATTACAGTAAATCAAAGAACATAACACTGGAGCTCCCATGTTAAAGGGTTAAACACATATTTAATCCTGATCCGTGTCCATGTGAGTTAAGTTTCTCAGCTGTGGACTTCTTCACTCTTCCTCCCTCGTTTCTTGCACATCCACTTTGCTCCTCTCTTCTCCTCCTACTCCTCCTCCTCCTCCCCTCTGCCTTCTGTACTAAACGCCACGCAACCTTTTCTCACCTCCCAGCTGTTCGCAGGCTGTTTCGCCAATTATCACTACGCATGTACACACTTAGGTCACGCACGCACACAACCGACCAACATCGCATCGACACTTCTTTAGGCGCACACGGCGACAGGAGCGTAGAGGAGTGTGGACGTGAGCGCCCGGCTCACAGCGCAGTCTTTTAAGAGGAGTGGCAACATATACGCAGATGTGTCTGTAGATCCACAGGCTTCGCGGGGCCATATGGCCTCCGCCGAGAAAGATGGTGCGTGCATTTGGAGGAGGGAGCGAGGGATGGAGGGCCATGTGTGGCATGAGCTGTGCAAGCAGTTGTTGAAGTATGCATGCCTCACTGTGTGTGTGTGCACCAAAGGCTCCAGGAGATTGGTTAATGGAACAAATGGTCACGGCGGGCCAGGGAAGAAGGAACAGGCTTGCTGTTACCGCGGGCGAACGGCGAGCCCCGGGCGAGGGCTGCTTCATCTGGGCTCCTCCCGCCTACCCAAAAAGAACACACACTCCTCATCTCCTTGATTCCAAACACACACAAAAGGACGCTCCTTGGAAAACTTTTCACTTGCAAATGAAGCTGGCAGAGGAATTCATCTTTCGGTCACTGGGATTATGAAATGGGGTGAAAAAATTACTGTTTTCACCTGCAGCCACCATGTTTCAATGTAAATTAATTCAGAAAGTTTTTGGTACACTTTTATTGTCGCACTCCACAGAAGATGTAATAAATTGGTTAAACTGTGAGGAAAATTTCTCTCTGATGTCTTTACATTTCCCATAAAATGAGGAAGTTCAAGGGTTGTGGTTTTTCCACAGTAAAATCTCTCATAACCAGTTTATTTCACTTTTAGTCATTCCCTTGGCACGTCTTCACTCTTACCTCTGGGTGGCGCTGATGAGTCGTCCTCCCGCCACCGTCGCCTGCTCCTCTCATCGTCTCCATCTCTGTATCGCCCAGCTGGCTTCTGTAGCCGGGAGCGACCGCAGGGCAGCCTGCTGAAAGAGCATTGTCAAACGGTGGCTTTACAGCTCATTCACACACAACACGCACACACACACACAGATTTGCGGCTCAGATGTCGGGCTGTAGCCAGAGGCTCGCAAGCTGGAGCGTTAACAGTGCAAAGCGTCACATCCATAGCCCCAGTCAGTGACACTAACAGGAGTTCATAAAAATACAAGTAGGAAAGTGGGGCAGAAACACCTGCCCCCTTCTTTGGAGAAGTTCAAAGTTAACATCAGCAGAAATACTTTCATGCTGTGGAGACAAACGCACAAAAACGAGGGGCGAAAGAGAGTCAGCGGGCCTCCCAGCAGCAACACACCTCATGTATTGAAGTGATGGAATGAAACCTGTGTGCGGCGGATGGCTCTTTAAACTTTTTAGTCCCTTTTAACATAAAGACTCGATTTTATTTTCAAGTTAATCCGCTGCCTCTTTCTAGAACAAAAAATCTGCATTAAGTAGAAAGATTCTGCATCTTTTTTCCAAACCTTTGTGAACCCTTGAAGATCCTAGAACAGGTGCAGCTGCTCACCTGTGTTCAAGCTTCCTGTACTTCCCATCCTTCAGCTGCTGATTTATGCAAAGTTGGTGCATATATGTAAAACGATGTTCGGAGATCAATAAAACGACCTCAGACTGACAGCAGGAGTCCTAAAAATGTACAGAAAGTCAACTCATGGCTTTAGAACTATTATTTAATAAAAGCAAAACAGGACGTCTGCAATAAGACAAGGACAGGACATTATTGCTTGTATTTTGGTATTCATAAACTAGAGTTTTTGGAATATTGAGCAAAATATTCCTCACAGGAAATGAATGAGAAAGTCTTCAAATTTCAAAATTTGAGGTAGGTTAGCAACAAGTCTTTAAATTTATTCTTGGGCTATGTTTTCGTCTTTTATAACCATTAAAAAAAAAGAGTTTACCTAATATTTTAGCAACATGCTAACGTTTTTGGCTAATTTGTTATCTACTGAGGTTTCAGTAGAAAGGCTAATTTAGATTTCAGCTTCTATTTTAGCAACATGCTAACATTTTTGCCTGATTTAGTTTTTACTGAGGAATTGTAGGCTATTTTGGAGTTTAGCTAGTATTTGAGCTTTTTGGCTAGTTTGGCTTCTACAGAGGTTTTTTTTAATGGTAATTTAGAGTTCAGCTCATATTTTAGCAACATGCTAACGTTTTGGCTAATTTGTTAACTACTGAGGTTTTTTATAGGCTAATTTAGAGTTTAGCTACAAATTTAGCTTCCGTTTTTTGAGTAATTTAATTTACTGAAGAACTTTAGTCTATTATGGAGTTAATTAGCATTTAAGCAACAAGCAAGATTTTTTGGCTAATTTGGTATCCACTAAGTTTTTTTGGGCTAATTTGGAGTTTAGCTCATATTCAAGAAACACACTAAATATTTTTGCAAAATTATCATGTATTAGGAATTTTTAAGCAATTTTACTACACTTTTTTTATAGTTTATTTCCGCACTCTTTCATAGTTCTTCAATAAAATGTTCAGTCTTTTAGCAAATTTAACATTTTGCAAATAGTTTTTCCTTTTTAGCAAATCCCTCCAGCAATTAAAGTCAATTTCAGAAAAGATTTTCAGCATCTTCAGCGACTACTTTCAGTAAAAAGCATTCACACTAGCTAGCATAATCGCAGGTAATGCCATTTTCTAGTTAACTTAATTCTTAAAACTAATATTTTGACCCATAAGTTGTGAGTAAATTGCTCCAATCGTCTAATTTTTGAAGGACTTCTTCAGGCGCCATGTTTAAGCTTCAATAAGATTTATAACTGATCCATTGTTCTATTTTCTAGCCCATTTTTTATTTTATCACTACACAGCAGAGACCAAGCAAAGTCCAGTCACAATTCATTTTTTACAACAGGGGTGTCCGTTTTTGTTGAATTTCCAGGAACTCCAAACAGAAACTAAAAGTATAATTTGAGACTGATCTATACTTTTACCACTTACGCCTTTGGAGGCTCTTAGGTGGCAATTTATGCTGTTGGTCTCTTCAGTTTCTCATCAGGAACGTTGGCTTTAGGCCTCCACCTTCTGAACATGAGCAGCTGTGGTGTCAGGAACATCAAGCTGCCCTGAGTATAACCCGTCATGCTGCCTAAAGACACACTAATGGTGTTTTTAACATGTTCTTGTAGCATTTTTCACATGATTGAGGACACATGCAAAGTAATTGAAGATTAAAATTGTGTTTCTACTTCAGATTTGAATGGATGAGGAGCAGATAAAACTTGTGTTTGAAAATGGTCTGAAAAAACGCCACAGGTTTTTTGATTTCGGCTAAAAATTGTATCATCACAATTGTAAGACCACTGTCCCAGTAGCCTTACCACTGTCCCAGTGGTCATACAGTTGTATTTTTCTATATGCTTTTACTTTGGTACAGTCTTTTGTTTTATAAACATATTTCATGACCAGTAATTGAAAAACATTATCTGATTTTGTCGATTTCAAACTATATAAACGATCATTGTGGGTTATTTTATCATTACCAGAGGAATACATGCAATTCTGTCCATGTTTATGGAGCTATTTTAGACTAAATTAGGAGTTTGTCATTATCTAAGCAGAACAACTTTCTAAAATAACACCTATTTTTGTAATTTGTGAGTTTTTTTTTTACTAAACTATTGGAGCTAGTGGTTACATTTGCTAAGATTTGTAATAAACTTTGTAAAACATAAAAAAGTTACATTAAAAAACTATTTTGTAGCTTTAACTGTAAATAAAAATGACAGCAACTGTTTTAGCGGTTATATTCATAGTTTCTTTCGACATCAACAGGCTAATAAATCCACATTTCTTAGGTGTGAAAAATGAACACAATGGCACGGTTACAGATGAGCAGCAGTTTTCATCTGCAGTGACATCTGGCACAGCAGAGTTGTAATGTGTAAAGACTGTTGAGAAATGCTGGCGAACAGCTTGAAGCTGGAAGTTAATAGAAAAAAAGAGCATTTACAGATGATCTTTATAAGGATTTCTTTCTTAATTACAGCACGTTCTAAACTATTATGCAAATTATATTTTACCGTGATTTTTCTAAATACTCAGTCGGGATCATTTTCAAGTCCTTAACTATTAGAGTATATAATAAATATTATTGAATAAACCTACCAAAAGATATTTTTTTTCAAAAACATAAACCTTTAAAGTCACTGCTCCACATTATTACACACAAGTGTTTAACAACATTTGATAGATTCTAATAAACCGAAAATGTGTTGAATTTGCTGCATTATTAGGTCATATTTACTGAAATCAAAAGCTATTCCAGTCTTAATAGGTCAAGTTACATTTGAACATAGGAGCTCTTAGCAGCTTCAAATCCATTTTTCTGCTTGAATTTCTTTGCAGGATGTCAGAATAGTCTCCCAGAACTGTATATTCTAGTATTCCTTCGGCTTCCTAAGGTTCTTAATAGAGTTCAGGTCATGGGGGCCACACCATCAGTTTATCTCCTTTGAGGCCCATAGCAGCCAATGATGCAGAGGCATTCCTGCAGCATGAGATGGTGTGTTTTCATGCACGAAGATGATTTTGTTACAGAATGCACAGTTCTTCTTTTTGTACCACAGAAGAAAGTGGTCAGTTAGAAACTTATTATTTTCAGAGGTCATTTTCACACCTTCATGGACTCTAAAACCTCGTTTCCTGCTGATTGTCAGAAAGTGACGACGTTAGAAAGCGTTACTATTGCACTTATTTTAGTTAATGTTTCCAACATTTGTAAGCATTCGGGTTCCCGCAATCTTCTTTCAAACAACATTAAATTCCCGTTCTACACAATGTACAATAAGTAAAGCAAGAAAAAGACGAGTTTTTCTAGTCATTGTACTACAAAGACGCATTGACACTCTAGCAGTCTATACCACATATGTGAAAACAAACTGAAACCAGAAAAAACAAACGCTCACCAGAATTAACTGGACCGTACCACTCCTTACCGTAACGGTCAGTAGAAACGAGGCTTAAAGGTGCCAAAAAGCTCTCTCCCCATAATTTTGTCCCAAACCATGATTTCACCACCTCCTTGCTGATGTTGCAGCCTTGTTGGAACAGCGCAGCCATCCACCAATCACCCACTACTCCATCCATCTGGACCATCCAGGGTTGCACGGCCCTCATCATTGAACAAGACTGTTTGAAAATTAGTCTTTGTGTACAGTTGCATGAATAAGTTTATGAATCCTTTGAGATTACTTGGATTTCTGTATGAATTTGTAATAAAATATCAGTTTTTATATGTGTAAACATTCAAAGTGCAGGGTTGAAAAAATATGTGAACCCTGGTTCCTTTGGCAGGAATAACTTCAACCAATTTGAAGTTGTATTAGTTCAAGCAGACTGGGTTTGTCCTGTCATGTGACTTAGATGAAGATGAGAACATATTTTATGAAAAATTCATGGTGAAATCCAAGTAATTCCAAAGGATTCACAGACTTTTTCTCACAACTCACTGCATCCGTACCACTGGACCAGCAGACAGCGGAGGGGAGGTGGTTCCCCTTTTCAAGAAGGGGGCACTGGAGGGTGTGATCCAACAACCGGGCAATCACACTCCTCAGCCTCCCTGGGAAAGTATTTGGGGGTGCTCTGTGAGTACGGGACCTTTACTGAGGGCTGTATGACCAGAGCAGGAGCTTGGTCCGCATAAGTGGTAGGGCTGCCCTTTATCAGTGGTTCTGGAGAGAATTTCTAGGCACAGCGAGGGGCTGGAGGGGATCTGGTTTGGGGAACCACAAGATTTCATGTCTGCTCTTTGCAGATGATCTTGTCCTGTTGGCCTCATCGAGTCAAGACCTCCAGCATGCATTGGAGGGGTTGCAGCCGAGTGTAAGGCGTCTGGGATGGGGGTCAGCCATGGTTCTCGACCAGAGAAATGTAGTTTGCCCTTTCTCGGTGGGTGGAGTGCTCCTGCCTCAGACGGAGGAGTTTAAATATCTTGGGGTCTTGTTTATGAGTGAGGGAAGATCGGATTGGAGTGGTCGCTGCACCGGTCTGCTGTGGTGAAGAGAGAGCTTAGCCAGAAAGCAAAACTCAATTTATCGGTCAATCTTTGTTCCAGTACTCACCTGTGGTCGTGACTAAAATGACGAGATCCCGACTACAAACGACTGAAATTAGCTTCCTCTGGAGGGTGGCTGGGCGCTCCCTTAGAGATTGGGTTAGAAGTTAGGTCATCCAAAGAGCCGCTTCTCCTCCATACAATTGGAGCCAGTTGAGGTGGTTCGGGCGTCTGGTCCGGATACTTCCTGGACGAGGCAGGGAGGTATTCCGGGCATGTCCCAATGGGTTCAGTCCTGGTGGAAAGATGTAGGACATGCTGGAGAGACTCGACTGACCTGGGAAGTCCTTGTTGGTGTCAGAAGTGGGATAAGATGGCCAGCCGTGGAGTTAAACGCCCTCCAAAGTGGAGAAGTGGACTTTGTTCCCAGCTGAAAATAGAAGAAGGTGATCCAAAAGTCGCCTTAGACCAGGTTGAGATCTCAGACCAGGAACAGGGAAGTCTGAGCATCTTTGCTTAGACCAGGGGGTCAAACTCAATTGCACAAGGGCCCAAAATCCAAAACACACTTTAGGTCGCGGGCCAAACAGGATAAACATTTATTTAACACTCTAAAGATACATTTTTAGAGCTTTAAAACCATAACTTTTTAACATAATTTTGAACTAGATATATAGCATTACCAGCGATAATGCTAGTGTGAATGATGTAAGCTGAATTTGGTCACTGAAGATGCTGAAGCTGATTGTTAGTTAAAATATTAGCTAAATGCCAAATTAGCATAAAAAAAATAGGTTAGCCAAAACAGCACGTAGCTATAAAAATATCTGAACTTCAAAATATCCAAAAGAAAAAAAGCCTAACTTAGCCAAAACAGCTAGCGTGTTGCTGAAAAATTAGCTAAACTCCAACATAGTCCAAAAAGCTAGCACAATTCCAATTCTTAAAACCGTAACTTTTTAACATAATTATGAATAATAAACAGGCAGGAATATTATTCCAAAATAAATAAACTTAAACCTTAAATAACTTTCAATACTTTACTCTCCATAAAAATATATTTTGTCACAGTTAGAAATGAGCGCAAGAAAACATCGGGCCATTAATAACAATAAAATAAAATAATCTGGAGGGCCGGATCCGGCCCCTGGGCCTTGACTTGGACACATGTGGCTTAGACTGTTGCCCTCCCGACCCAGATCAGTGAGAGAAGATGAATGGATGGAGTGTAAGCCGTTTTTTATATTAAACATTTTTAACTTGTTAGAAATGTTGCATTTACTGAGTGTCAGATGTGCATGCTGCTCAGAGCAACAACTGGCATGGCAGGTTGCTGCAGAGGACGCGGGGAACGGGCCTCCGGCCAAGTCAGAGCGGCAGTCCCGGCGCGTGAGGGGTGGCGTTCGAGGCCCGAGGTCGGGCGGAGTGTGTTTGCGGCGGCAGCTGCTGCTGTCTTGCCTCTGGCAGCGTTGTCGTAACCAGGCGAGCCGAGGACGTCTCCAACTTCCCTCCTCAGGCCCGCCTGCATCCCCCCGCACACACTGTGTGTGTGCGGGGGGATGCAGGCGGGCCTGAGGAGGGATTGCATGAAAAAATTGCAGTCATCTGAAGATCCCGATCCATCAAACATGATGTTGGCACTTTCCCTTCGGAACCTGCCTTCAGGACATGCGCTCCCACCTGTAAATAAATATGCAAACACGCCAGAGTTAAGACACTAGCTGAAGGCTACGGCGGATGTATACCAGGGAGAGGTAACTGTGTGTTGTAATTAATCTCTTTAGGAGTCAACAAAGAGTGAGGAGGGCTCGGTTAGTCGGCTGTCAGGGGAAATTACAACACGCTGCCTCGCAGCAAAACTTGCATCAGTTGGAAAAGAATTCTCATTTGCTGTCGGAGTTGCTTTGGATTTCAGAGAATCCAGCAGGTGGTGTTCTTTCCCTCTCACCTGACACCAGCGCCCCGACCTGCTCATCTGTCCGTCCACGAGTCCGCCAAGCTCCTGGCAGCCGGCAGAGGCGGGCTACCCCGCAGTGCGCGCGTGCATGTGGATTAGTGCGGGGCAGCGTCTGAACATTAAGCTATATTAAGCCCTAATTAATGAGTATGCCAGTTATTGGATTTGATGCTTTAGCTGCTGCAAGGAGCGCTGCCATGATCGCACTCCCTCAGCGGCGGCGTGGATTAAAGATGTGTGAGTTGTGTCAGGCCAGAGGTTGGCTACTCTCTGACTTGACACGTTATTTACACGTATGTCAGAGTCAACGCTTTACATGGACCTTCTGCTTACTACCTGAGCGGAGTCAAACATGTCGGGTCACGACCTGACAGGCCGATTTACCCGCTCAGCTTGGCCAGTCGCACTTCAGTGCACAGCTGTTCCTCCACTCATCCAGTTAGCTCTCCGCTAAAACGTCACATTAACTTTCTGTGTTTGCTTGACAGAATTAGTGAACGTGTCGGATGTTTCTGTGGAGACTGCTCCTGGTCCAAAGTTGACATTTCTCGGCGTGACTCAGATGATCTGAAGTCGACACGTTCTCATCACTTCCTCGCAGAACATTTACAGCTTCAAGAACAACAGGCTCTGCTTCTGACCTTTAGGCGCACCACTTTGGAGCAATTTTTGTGCCATTATTCCAACATCTACTGTTTTGTGCATAAATATTAAAAAACATATTTTGTACTTAAAACAGAAAAATGCTCTTGAAACCTAAAAATAGGTGCTAATAAAACAATTTTCCCTGGAGAGAAATTCTCTATCTTTTCTGTGCTGTGTTACAAATGTGCCACAAAAACAGCCAATCACAGACATGAACCTCAATGTTCATGTCTGTGATTGGCTGAGAGTATTTCTCTTGAGGGAAAATTGTTTTGATTTTACATAATTTTCAGTTTTAGCAACAAAAATGGTTTTGATTGCATGTATATTTAAGTTTCAAAAGTTTATTTTTCAGTACATAGAGTGGAAATGGTTTTAATTGTACGTATTTTTCCATTTCTAAAGCAAAAACTGTTTTGATGTACCATATTTTTCCATTTTTAGATTAAAATTTGTTTAGATTGCACACACGTTTCCATTGCTAGACCAAAAATGGTTTTTATTTCACATGTTTTTTCTTTTCTTGAGCAGAAATTGTTTTGATTTTACATGTATTTATTTATTTTTTTTGCAAACATGGTTTTAATTGAACATATATTCAGCTTATAGAGGAAAATTTGTTTTGATTTCACATATTTTTTTAATTTCTAGACCAAAGATTGTTTTACTTTCCATCTTTTTCTGTTTTAGAAGTTAAAATGGTTTAGATTTTATGTATTTTGCATTTTCTTTAAAACAAATATTGTTTTGTTTTTCAGTTTATATAAAAAAACTTCAATTTCTAGAGTAGAAATTCATTTGATTTAATATATTTTTTCATTTCTAGAGCAAAAATAGTTTTGATTTCACATATTGTTTCTATTTCAATCATGGACATGTTTTAATTTCACATGTTTTTTTATTTTCAGATGCAAAAATTATTTCAATTTCCCATATTTGAGTTTCAAGTGCATTTTTATATATCAAGAACAAAACAGTTTTTTGAGAACACATTTTTTTTAACAATTTTTATGTTCAAAATAGTGAGTTTGCAGTTGGAATAAGGGCACAAAAACCCCTCCATACACCACCACTTGAATGCACAAACATTCTATCATCAGTTACGAACACAGCAGCGCATTTGTTTGTCGTCGTCGTCCTCCAGGTCGGGTTTAAACCTGCAGGTGGGACCTCATGGAGGATGGAGGGGCTGAAAACCAACTCCTGGAGGGCAAGTCATAGCTGAGGACTCATTAGAGGAGGGGGCTCTTCACAGAGAAAAGAGGGATTAATGCCTGCGGTGGAAAATGGGACTTTTTGGGGCAAAGGGAGGACAGTTTGGGGGTGGGGGGAGCAGATTGTGGAGAGTTGGGATGTTTGCCTCCCCCGTCTGTTACACACAGGCAGCCCTGCCACTGCCAATATAACCAGCAGGGCAGGGGCATCTGTCTTCCTCCTCTAGCTACCCTTATCTGTCTCTCTGCCCGACCAACTACTCTCCTCTTCTTCTGTGAATCTTCCCCTGCACACCATCTTCAAACATTTCCCTCTAAGAAACTCGTCTTTAGCGAGCATCCTCCTGCAGATGTCTCCTCAGAGGAGCAGATCGATTCTTCTTCTTCTTCTGCATGTTTTCTGGACGTTTTCTCACTTTCAATGAAACAAAAGACTCTTTTATTTTGTTAAAATGTGTCGTAGATGCCGTCACTCCAATTTAGAATGAAAACAGGTTTTTCACAGAAAACCAAACAGTTTTAATTCACCCATATGTTAACACTCGTCACACCCAAAAACAAGTGTCACACTGATGTCTGCAGGAGAGTCCCGCGGTGCTCACGGCAGCAAAACCATCGCAGCTGAGACAAACTTACAAGGGAGCTTTGTTGTTCATTTAAGCAGAAAATGACAGTTTTTCTTTTCTTTACGTAACAAGAACTCAATCCCTTTTGATTTTTATTTTACTGATTTAAAGAGGCAGCTTTTATTTTGAAGTAGAAGGTTTGTTTTTCTGTATTTCTTCCATTTTTTTTCTTGAAATTTTGTCTTCAGGTGACATCACTTACAGTAGTAATAGTATAATAGGGACACATTTATGCGTGCACGTCACATGTATCCCTATTTTACTACCTTATAAAACATAAAGACCAAAGAATAAAACTAAATAAAGAGGAGTGAAGCACCACTAAGAGTTTAACAACTTTCAGCTGTCAACAAAGATTAAATATAATATTCATTATATCAAAATTCCATATAAATTTACAAAAGTAACCTAAAAATGTCAAAGTTAATGATAAAAAGAGCATAATTTATTAATAATTGACCAAAACTGCTGCAAACTTCAGACATTACGATGTAAAATTTGTTTAGAATTATTATTTTTGTTGCACAAATGTCTGCAAGTTTAGTTAGAAATGAAACTATTTTTTTCAAGAGTGAAAATTGTTTTGATTTCATTTATTTCTCAATTTTTAGAGCAAAAGTTGTTTTGATTGCACATATTTTTCAGTTTTAGGAGCAAAAAATATTTTTGTTTTACATATTTTTCCTTTTCATTAACAACAATTGTTTTGACTCCACATATTTTTCAGTTTTAGGAGCAAAAATTGTTTTTTAATTTCGCATGTTTTCCCATTTTAGGAAAAAAAATGTTTTGATTTCACGTCTATTTCAGTTTATACAGTGGAAATTCTTTTGATTAAACTTATTTTTCAATTTCTAGACCAAAATTGTTTTGACTTCACATATTTTTTTTTGTTTTCAGGGGTGAAAATATTTTTGATTGCACATATTTTTCAGTTTTAGAAGCAACAATTGTTTTTTTTCACATATTTTTCCATTTTAGGAACAACAATTGTTTTGATTTCATTTATGTTTCAGTTTATAGAGTGGAAATTGTGATTGCATAAGTTTTTTAGTTTCAGATGCAAAAATTATTTTGATTTGACATCTTTTTCAGTGGCAACAATTAATTTTTTGTGGTCTTGACGATAGATTAAAAAAATTGAAGCAAAGTTGCATGATTTCTAACTTCCTTCCCTGCGTCAGCAAACCCCGGTCCTGCAGGTTTTTGTCAGAAACTGTGCGGCGTGGTGAGAAAGCTGCTGGAATGTGTGAGCGCACCGTTTTTGATCATCACCACGACATCCCAATTAGAGAGTTCCCTCTTTACACAGCAGCTCCTGCACACAATAGACTCTTTCAAGGCACAATGGGATCAAGTGTGTGCCCGTTCCAGATGGGGTTCTGCAGAGAGAGAGGCTGTGAGAACATTTCGGGGAGCAAGCGAGAATGTGTGTGCAAATATTTCCCATCCATTCAGGTTGCTACCCCCTTCTCTTAGTGTGCGGCGTTGAACTAATTTAATGAAAATCCATATTTATCCACTTTTTTATTGTTTTTCTGACTTAAAAATATACTTTAAAATATTTTTTTTGTGAGACAAAATTCAGATTTTAAGGATTTCTCTAACAATTATTGATATAAAGGATTTTCAATGATTATCTTTGGTAAACTTAAAGCGGATGTTATTGTTTTTGCTGACACTTTCAGTGTTTTGTTTGTTGCAGGATGCAGCACCTGGATCAGTACTGTCAGAAGAGCGCTCTGCAGGTGTGTGAGGTGCTGGCTGAACAGAACAAGCTTGTGTTGGAGAGAACTTTATCAAAGGTACAAACACACAGACATCTGATGATAGCATCCTTCCAGAAAGATGTTAATCTGGTGTTCTGTATAGCGTAATCTCATTTTGGCTTCCCTCATCCCTCACCCAGCTTCCTTTTTTAATATACTCATCATCTACGGTTGAATTAAACTAGCTACATTTTTGGGTTTCTTTTATTCAAAGTACCACTATAACTATATACGTTTACTATCATAAAATCATTCCCAGTTTTTTTTTAAATTATGATCATTATAGCCAAAATCAAAAAGTTTTAATCGTTTTTTTAAGACATATTTTACGCAGTAGCTCTTTGGAATCATTGACGTATATAGAGATGGAAAAACTGTGATGTCACTAATAGAAAATACCTTGCTTTCGATTCCAACAAAATTAAGTCAATTCAGTCGCCATTTTGGGACCAGACGATGTTAGTAAGCAGTGATTGGTCCGAGTCGGTGTGAATTGTCATTTGTTGGAAAGCCACACCCCTTCCACTGAAAGCGGGCTCAGGGAGACATTTTGAACGTTAGAGGTGGGAGCCACATGCTCTTATTGAGGCATGCGATTGGTTTGTTTTGTATAACTTACGATAAAGAAAATATATCATGAAAAAAAATAGATTTAGCATGAACATGTTAAAAAGAGAGACCAGAGCAAGAATTCTGACAAACAGAATGACTGAATAATAACTGTTTACCGGTATTTTTGGAATTCTGGCTTTCTGGGACCCGCGGGTACTTCCTGTTTGGAATGCCATGGGGGAGGGGATGATCAGTCCAGTTCTCTCTATATTCTGTCTATGTTAAAAATAGAATTCTGGATTGTGGACACAGAGCAATCCGCCCCATCATTGAGAGCTCTGTTTCCACTCTCACGCACAAGCTTATAGCCTCAAGCTAACATTAGCGGCGCAAAAATAACGACGAGCAATGTTAGATCAATCCAGTCGTACAGTTTTGAGCCAATTCGCTACAGCTCAAGGGGTGAATGCCCGTCATGTCTAAGCGTGAACGGGTGAGGATGTGCACTCTTTTCAGTAGCTGCGTCATTAGTCCGCATTTTCAAGCATCCGGTTTTCTGATCCAACACAATTTGAATTGAGAAATATTCAGAAACGCAGTTTTCATCATACATTCTTTTATATAGGTCCTCTGCTCTGAATAAAAATGCTACAAGAACATGTTAAAAACCAAAAAAAGATTCATTTTCTTTATTTTTCTCATCTCTCCCC
>NC_050526.1:3199464-3225272 GCF_002922805.2 Oryzias melastigma
TACAAGAACATGTTAAAAACTAAAAAAAGATTCATTTTCATTATTTTTTCTCATCTCTCCCCCAACATTGATGGTGTGCCCCAGAGCTTTGTCCTGGACCCTCCTCCTTTGATGATTTTACCTCCTGAGCACATCCTTCTCCATCTCTCCTGCACTTTCCTCCTCTCTCCTCCCTCCCGTTGTGCCCTCATAAACCAAAGTCTTGGTTTAACTCCAGTGTCCTCCAGCCAAACAGCTACAGAACAGAATTTAGCCAAAATGTTCAGATGTTCGTTTGCTTTGTCTATTTGTCATATATCAACTCCATCCATCTTTTCATTAATACCATCCCATTCGTTGCTACTTTCTTTGGCCCCTCCCACATAGACCTCTGCAGCTAGAACTTTTGTCAGCTTTGAGTGTCACTACAGTAGATAGTATGGCTCGGTTGATAAAATGGATCAAAGATATCAATAATCAATCTATAGAAGTAAAGATCGATCTAACGCATAATGCTCAAGTCTGCTAGCTTGATGCTAACGTTCAATGGAATTACCCATGCTAACACTCGGTCGACCTAGACATAGATTGCTGACTAAATGAACATCTTTATAAACTCACAGGCATGAATTTTCTAAACTCTTTTAAGGAAATATTTTTAAATGTTTTCTTCTGGAATAAGGTGTAATGCTATAGCGCGATCGCCACCTAGTGGCCAAACTGAAACACCGTCCAGGAGAGGCAGAACAATTATTGGAGCTTCTGTTTGTGTCTCGACATCATTTCACTAATAAATTTTACGGTATGTGAACTGTATCAGATTAATATGAATATCTTCAAAAACACATATAGAATATTAATGTATTTCTAAGCAAATGTGTCTAAATGTGTAAACTGTGTAAACCCAAAATTGAATGAATTGAATCTGGAAATTGTTGGTGATACCCAATAGAAAGTCAAAACTACAGACCCAAGTGTTTATAATTACAGTATTTATACAAAAAGACAGAGATTAATGTATCTTAGATTTCTCAATTCTTTTCCTACAGCTGTTTTTTTCCTTGTAGATTTCATTTCACATCATTATGTTTTTGTAGATTAATACATTATTCAAACACATTTCTTTTCTGCATGAATCTTCTCATTTTTAGATTCGACTGTTTGTCTTTTCAGCAGCCAGATGTGACGAGCTGAACCGACGAGCCTGAGAGTCCTCCCTTCTTCCTCTGGACGTCCTGATGGAGAGATTTTTCAAACTGGAACATTTTTGGTAAAACCGTTCTATGAAGATCCATCATTTCACCAAGTTGTGACAGGCATTCACTTTTTTATTTAAATAAACATCAAAGCCCATAACACACTTTGTTTTTTTCTCTTGATTAGGAATAAATTTCCAATACAAATCAAAAATTTAAACTTCTATGTTGTTATAATTGTCCAGGAATGTCAAATATCACCAATCAATCAGTCGACGCGCTGCAGCAGTTTGACATAGTGCTTTATTGAAGCTGTCTGTAAGAAGAAAATAATGTGCATCCCTATCATATGCATTTCATGTGTAAAAATACTAAAGATGTACAGGGTAAAAAACAGCTTCATGTTGATGGTAATCGGTTGTTTTCACATCTCGGCGCCCTCAACGGCCGGCGGCACTGCGTACCCACAGGACAGGAAAGAAAAAAAGAGGCTGGTTTCCCAGCATCCTCAGAGCGTACCGAGATGTGTCGGGGCGTCAGAGAACGGAGGTCCGATGTGTCAAGCTGTAGCACTTTAACATGTTTAGTCAAATAAAAGCGTCTCATGCTCGTTTGTTAAAGTCAGGATGGATGAGTGAAGGAGGGCTTTTCTCTGCAGCAGGCGCCGGGTGGAGCGTGAATCGTGGCTCATGAAAAATCAATGCAGAGCAGCGGAAGTCTTTAAAGAGAAACACTCCTGCAGTCGGGTTGATGCTCGTTGAACAGTACAAACGGTAGCAGCTGTGAGAGATCTCCACCAGTAAAGCTCGGAAGGCTGGAAAGAAACTTCTGCATCCAGTTTGGGAGATCCTTTAGCTGCTGGTTAGCAGATTAAAATTACTAAGATGGATTCTTTTTTCATCTTTGACCTTTGCTCCAGGATGTGACGCTCGACTGAAGACTCGCTGGAAATTCATTAGTGCAATGAGGATTTTCTTTTCAAATATAAATACTGACCGGTTTATTTCCTGTTTTTTATTAACTGCATTAAAAACATTTCTTGCCACATCATTTGTGTGAATGTGAAGGGGGGTATATATATATATATATATATATATATATTTATATACACACACACACACACACAAAGAAAATTTCATTTAGAACATAAAAAAAGTTAAAAATCTTGCTTTAAAGCAGGCTGAGTCAGATTTCTCTGAACCAGATCAAAAGTGATGAGTGTGAAAGTGCTGTGTTCAAAGCTACAAAGCCATTTCTTAGGACCTCTGGTTTCTCGGGAGTTTTGGCGTGAAGCGTGCACGGCTAGAACTCCTCTGCGGCTCGGGTCAAAACGAAATCCTTCCAAATACCGTTACCAGCTTTTCCTGAACTCGCTCGTATTTGTCATCAGACTTCAGAGTGCAACTTTGTACCGGCGGTGCCGACAGAGGCGGACTACAGCATGCAGGCCGACGCCATTCTTTGTTTTTTCCATTTCTGCCGTAAAGCGTCATTTCTAGCAGTTTGTGCAACAGCAAAGCGTGTGGATTTCAGAGCAGCAGGAAAAACGGATGCTGAGTGAGATGTCTATCTTTAAAGAAAACGTTTTTTTAAACAAAAATACTTCTAACCTCCCCAACTGACTGTGAAATGGCAATATAAAAAAGACAATAAATTAAATAGAAAATAAATTCAAGTTAGCCATCAATGATAGTCATATAAACATTCAAATAAATATATAGCGCACATCCTTAGATACTCTAATCTGCATCTTTTTTGTTTTTTTGTACCAATGTAATACCTCATACTTTAATGAGACTCAGAAGTGCTGGATGTCAAAGTTTTGACCTTTTCTGAGCTAAACCGTAAGGCTTACTCGGCATTTGGAAACAGAAACTGAGGGGAACTTTTTTTTTTTTTTCCTTTTTTTCCTAAAACCTTGTTGGTCAGACTGGAAGACGATTCGACAACTTTGAAAACACACACAAAGTCCAGCCTGGAGGGGGCGCCGGCGCACGTTAGAGACAGAACGACTGACCCCTAATGGAGAGAATACACTCATTCCGACTTGTGCGTGCGTCATTCTTGATTTGGGCGGAGCTTCTCTGCGGCAAACATGGCGGCAGAATGCGGCGGTAGCAGGAATGTCAGGGGACGTACTGCAGAGAGGAGACGATCAGTTCTGGGAAATATTTTTTTATTCTTTAAAGGGAGTTAAAAGTGTTTTTAAAACGCGTATTTAGACTTTTTTATTTTAATTATCCGGCATGTCTGCTTAAGAAAGTGGGAAAATTTCCTTTTTCACCAGATATTATTCACAATCTAAGTTCAAAGCAGCTGATAAGAAAACTTCTAGCAGCATTTAAACGCATCACTCACGGATGAATATCTGAGACGTGAAAAGAATCTCGCCACAGATTCGTGCGTAACTGAGGTTTTGTTTGTGCGTAACAAGCAATTTGTGCGTTTTTTTTTTTTTAAATTTGCGTATAATTACTTTCAAGCTGTTGTCATTTTAATTTGTACATGTGTAAATTGTATTTTGCATTTTTGGGAATTTTGTAATTTTTTTTTCTTATGCAAATAATGTATCATATGGACGCACAAATCCAAAGTTATGCACAAATTAAGAATTACGTACGCAGAAATCAAGAATATGCACGCATAGTTCAAAAATATGCTTGTACATATTCTAATTTATGCATAAAATCAAGAATTACGCGTTCTTAGATAAAGAATATGCACACACAAATCCTTATTTCCGCATAAATCAAGAACTAGCACGCATAAATCGAGGTGATAGTTATTTCTCTCCGTAACCCCTGACCACCTCCACACACCTACAGTGAAAACTTACAGTTCCTCCTCTTCCTCCTCCTCTTCCTCCTCTGCTGTACATTCATTTGTGCTTCTCTCTTTTGCGTTCGTAACCACTTCCTGTTTCTCTCTGAACTCTGCCGCCTCACCTGCAGTAAAACCTTTAAATCCTATTTAAAGTAAAAGACAAATCTTTTTTTTCCTCTCAATCGTCTGTCTCTTGCGCGCCCGTCACGCCCCGGCTGTCACATTTTGGTCACAAGACAACACAAAAACATCAAAATAAAACAAACAACGCAGCAGGAAGGCCATCTGCGATGCCTCCTACATTCTTCAGCCATTTTTGTTTCTTGAGGTGCAATTTTTCTTTTTTCTTCCTCCTCTCAGCCCTAAGAAATAATATATTTCTTTTCTAGAACAATAGAATAGAAAAAAGTTAAATATAAAACCAAACCAGATAAACAATAAATACAACAAATATTATAAGAGCTGTGATTCTTGTAAACCCCGCTTTTCCATCAGCCGTCGCGCCCCAACAGTAAAGTAATAAACTTTTCATTCTATGTTTTTCTCGTAGAGATTTTCTCTCTTCTGCTGAGTCAGACTTGGCCGTGTGGACCCAACATGTCACAGTAAAGCTTTCAGTGGTTTCAACACAAGTACCGCTTCGGTTTCCCTTTTGTTTTGTTTGGAAGGAAAGAATAATTTAAAAAAAGGTTCAGGGGGAACATTCAAACTAGCTGCTTTCCTCTCTTTTTCACCTCTTCTGTGGCGTGCACTGCATTGTGGGTAATGGAGTGCCGCATGTTTGAGCTTCACCCGCCGGAGCCGCTGTGCTTTGAGGCGTGTTCTGACTGGAACCCGTCTTTGGCGCCGCGGTCAGCAGCTGTTCATACAGGTGTTTGGTGTTCGCGAAATGATCAGCAGCATTTACAACAAGTGTAGCACCGGGCTTAAGTAGTAGCAGTAGACGAGCGACAGTAGTACCTGTAGTATTGTAATAGTTGAAGTAGCAGCAACGACAAGAACTCGCACTGAGTAACACCTGAGTCAAATCCTGCTTGACGACGTGAGGTGTGTAGGATTCTGCTCACCGATCACAATGACTCGGTCAGTCCCAGAATCAGCGGGTTTGAAGACGGCTCTAAAGTGTCTGTGTTTGCAGAGAAGACACTACCGGTAATGGCAGTTTGTGTTTGATGGAACCGCAGAGAAACCGAGGGAAAACGAGCGTCCGCCGCCGGCGTTTGTGGAGAACGGACACACGTCAGAACACAGCGCGCTCCGGTGGAGCTCCTGTCCTTAAAGGGTCGTCACAACTGATCAGGTCACAGTTTGGATCGCTTGGGCGGGTTGTTTTTTTTTTTGTTTGTTTGTTTTTTTGACAAAAGTATGAATAATAAATAAAAAAAGCAGACTGCAGAGGTGAAGAGGAGAGAAGGAATGAAGGAGAAGGGAAGAATCCTCTAAGGCTGGCTTGGTCCGAAGCTGTGGGTGGGTTGTTTTGTTTTTTCTTTTTTTTGGGTCCCACGTTGATGACCTCAGAGACCAGCTTTGATGATGTCGCCATTGGACAGTTCATTCACGCCCACTGGCAGAGTAAGAGAATTGTGGGAAGTGCGGCCGTCTTTCGTTGTCCAGACAGTCCATCCCGTCCTCGTCGACTGGAACAGGAGGAAAAAGTGATTAAAAAAATACAACATTCCAGTTTCTGTGAACGAGCAGCTAAAATCTTTCAATCTGATTCAGGATTTCTGTGTTTGATTTTTAAAGGATTGATTTCAATGTTCTGGGTTTTCTTTTTTTTAAAGCTGAAGTCACATTGGTTGGAGCTGAACATTTTTAAAGCTGTGGCCGTTTGGATCAGTAACAGAGGTCACAACCTTTTTGGTTCTAGGTACTTTGGTACTTGGGCCTGTTTGGTACTAATCACAACCTAATAGTAGCCACAAAGCCTTTTTTTTTAAACTCTTTTAGGAAAATTTGATTCTACTTTGCTTCATTATAAAGTAGTTTTTTTATAATAAATATGAATATTATTTATTTTTGGGTGGGAATAAATACATAAATATAAAGATAAACTGGAATTTTCTCAAAGTGTAAAGTCGTTTTTTTTACTTTTAACAGAAGCTCATAAGACTTTCTTTCAAAATAAAAGACTTCCTGCTCCAAACAGGAACATTCAAGTAAAGCAAATGTATTTCTAAACAACACGAGACAAAAACGACATTTTCTCTTGTTGTCCTTTAGGTTTACTTTGTTGAGGCTTCATCCTTTATCCTTCTTACTACTGCTGTTAAGTGGAGCATGAACCTGAAACATGATTGGTTCATGATCCAGTAGAAAAAGTATATGAAAAATACACAAATCTATATATTTTAGCCACTGCCCTCTGAATAGCTACTAACCACTGTTATGCAACATGACATAAAATGTACTCAAAAGTCATAAAATAAACTCAGCCATCAGAAAAGATCAGACTTTTTACCAAAGTTTTGTCTAGTATTTGTAATCTGTGTTCTGGAGGAAGTGCAGAGCAAACGAGGCCTAATGATGTCAGCAGGGATATAGAAACCATGACAGTTAATCTTCTAGATTCACCTCAACCATAAACTTATAAACTTAACCAAATTAACTACACCAACGACGTTCCAAAAAATTTGGTGATTGCCGCTGATGTTGAAGATTATTATTTATTTAATCAGTGGATCTACGCTCCGCAAACATCTTAATTCCGTCTTATGGACCACTTTTATTTCCCTAAAACCCCAAACAAACCGGTTGAATGACGAGCCGACGAGCGTTTCTGTGTGGTGCGTTCACTGAGCTCCGGACATTAGCGGACCCAAACATCCCAACTCAGTCCGCTACATTACTTTTTGATTTAATAATGTTGACATTTTTCCTTAAAAAACGCTTTGTTTTGCTGCTGATTGTGTGAAAAAAACAACAGAACTATTGTGGCGGACTGAACTAGGCTGAATTGATAATGAGATAGTGGATCTCATTATCACGAGAAAGCGATCAAAAGAAGTAGAGCGGGCTGTTTTCAGCTTCTGTAGTTATCCGTCTATTAATGAGTAAAAAAAAATAAATGAGTGTAAACTTACATTTCTCCGGTGGAGTGATTGTGATGGTCTGAGCCGTGAACTCCTCATCAAAGTACCTGGTGTCTGTTTCTGACGTCACCTGAGGCTTGAAGGGGGGGACGAGCTGGAGGGGGGAGGCAGACAGAGCAGAGAGACAGTTGTTGGATGATCATTAGACAGTTTTTTGAGGAACATCCTCAGACTAAAAAGTAGAGAGAAAGTCACAGAAGTGACTAGTTTGATTTGGAAAAAGGTTGCAGTCCTCCTTAGCAACGATTTGTATCAAAAAAACAAAGTTCTGTAGGTTTTATTCACTCTTGTTTCACTTGATCTAAAAAAAATCCAAAGAAAAGAAGAAAAAACAACAACAGAATAAGGATCTAAATTATTTTTAAAAACAGGCCTAAATTCACCTGATGGTGTGTGAGGAAACACTTGACAGATTGGCAATTATCAGGATACAATTACATTCTCCCATAATGCTTTGTTTGAATGTGCACGTATGAAAACACGGACACGAGTGTTGTTTATCTTATATCCTTTTGCGTTAAATGGACACAGATGGCAAAGAAAAGCGTGCAAACGTACAGTTTACCATCATGTACCTTTTTATCATAAACATCCTGCCAGTCGATGCCAGAGAAGAAACTGTGTCTCATTATTTCCTTGGCGTCATCCGGCCCTCCCCCAAGTCTGGTTAGAAGAGGAAATACGAAATGATCAGAGAAGAGTTTTAGTTTGACTGAGAATGGAAGAAATCAAACATAAAATTACAGAAATATAAAAAAATAAATATACTTTGATCAAATACTTTGATAAATAAATAATTGAAAACACATTTTTATTGAAGTTTTTAATTTAGAAAAAAAATAATATTTTGTACAAAAGTTACTTCAGTGAACTGGTAAAGTTGTCTTGTGTGGGATAAATAATTTTGAGGTTTTCTTAAAGACTCACTCCAGTGAAAATGGTGTTTTTAACATGTTCTTGTAGTATTTTTCTGATAATCAAGGACATCTATAAAGACAATTTAGTTCAAAATTGGAGAGACAGCAGGCGAGGCAAACACCTCCGACCTATTTCCGGAGGCTCACCTGACTTAAATGTCGTGGGTCGCGACTCGAATGTAGTGGGTCGCAACTGAAGTCTCATGTCTTGCGACTCAAATCTTGAGAGCCACTAATAAAATCTTGTGAATCGCGACTTAGTCACTCACGAGATTTGAGTCATGACCCACGAGATTTGAGTCGCAAACCACGAGATTTGAGTTGCGACCCCCGAGACATGAGTCAAAACCCACAAGATTTGAGTCGTGACTGACGAGATTTGGGTCACGACTCACGTGAGTCACCACCCATGAGATTCACAAGATTTGAGTCAAGACCCACAAGCTTTGAGTCGTAACTCACGAGATTTGGGTCGTGATCCACGAGACGTGAGTCAGGCGAGCCACTGGAAGTAGGTTGGAACTGTTTGCATTGCCAGCCTCTGCTGATTTATTTACTCAAATTGTTGTGAATTATTGAAATGCTCTATTTGTGATGTAGAAAATATGGTCCCGCCCACAATTTGTGCGAATTTCTAATGAACTGTCGGTCTGCAGAAACAATGTCAGCTTTTTTTGGCTAAAAGTGTCATCGTCATAGTTAAAAGACCACTGGAAATGTTCCAAACATTTGTAGATTTGTGGTCAGAGTGGGTCTTTATAGGACGATCACCTTTTGTTGGGGTCTTTGATGAGGAGGCCTGACAGCAGCGATTTCGCGTCTGACGACAGCGTGCGAGGAAATTTGATGTCCTCCATGAGGATGAGCTCAAACAGCTTCTCGTGGTCCTGATTGTAGAACGGCAATCGTCCACACATCATCTCGTACGTCACCACGCCCAAACCCCACCAGTCCACCGCCCGACCGTAGTCGTTGTCCTCCAGGACCTGCAGGAAGCAGACGGAGCAAAAACAAATGATTACTTTAAAGTGGGCCGTTTCTTTTATTAGGCATCTGCTTTGATTGAGCTTCTCTGCACTTGTTTTATGAGGCAGGACTGACTGCCTGAGGTGTGCGGGACAGACGAACCAGGAAACGCAGAAACAGCAGGGAATGTGAGGGATAAACAAAACTGTAAAAGTCGTTTGAAGTGAGCACAGGTGGCTCTAAGCTAACACAAACTAAAGTGTGCAGAGATGAACGTCTTCAGAAGCTGCTGGTACATGAAGGAAGTTCACTCCGATCTCCTTCCAGGAGATGCAAAATAACCAGGACACCACCCAGATCAGGCCCAATCATCTGACAGGTACGGACCTCTGAGCTGATCTGGTCTGTGACTTCTTCAACAAAGACGAGCTTTTCAACTGTTTTCCTGCTTAATGTCCACATCTGCTCTGTGTAAACTGCCTCTTTCCATCACTCTTCATTTTCTAACCATCCCTTCCTTTACCTTCTCCTTTCTTTCCCTATGATTTCCTAGAGGAAAAGAAAGGGAGAGGGAAGCATAAAAAGAGGCTGTTTAAACTTACTGGGATGATGGTTGTTCTACCTGAATGATGTCTTATAATAATACTATCTCTTTAATGCCACAAATACAACTGCCACTGCACGGAGGCATCGACAGAATCTTCAAGCTTTTATGCCATCGCCCGATTTTTTTTTTTAAATCGTTGGTGTGGCCATGATTATAGACTACAGTCAGGGGTAGAGAATGACTCGCTTTTTATATCCCCCAGGCGCCAGCCGCTCAGTATATTTGGCACTTGATATGGACGGCCGATGTCTGGAGACATTTACTCCTCGTATAATCAGAGCAGCAGCGGTATGGCGATCAGAATCCCTCCACCCAGTTGTCTTCCAATTTCAGGATCAATGCCTGGAGCTGGACCTTAAAATATGGCCAGATGGCCTCTGACCGATGTCAACTTATAGAGAGAAATTGGCCAGTCCCCTTAAAATTTCTTAAAAACCTCTGATGCATCCTGATTATGAAAGCCGCTGCGCTGAATTTGGATCGCCAGGTTGACATCTGGTCATCGCCGGGCCCCTGATCGAGTGATGGCAGCACAGGGGCAGGAGGGTGGCAGTCTGAATTCTTCCGATCATCAGACGATTTGGGAGACTATGGAGACCCTCCTACCAGTCTATTATCCCACTGCTTTCTTCCTGTCATCCACCTGTCATTGGACTGCCACCACACAACCTCTAAATGGGCCCGGGTGGTCACTGACTGATGAATAGTCCAGTTGCTGTAATATTGATCTTTTTCTTAAAACCTCAGCAGCCATTAAGCAGACTGTAAAAATACAACTGTGCCTTATTAAATTACAAATGCCGCCATGTGGCCACGTCTATAATTTGCTGACAAACTTACATTTAGGTCACTATACAGTGGCTTTTTGGGATATGTGACCATAGTCTTACTGTCTTCTGATGCAAAAAACCTCAACCTTTAAAATCCAGATTGTTTAACCTCCTTCATTTTTATAGAACCTGGAAGCTTCAAAAGTTTCAATGAAGCAAAGAGCAACAGGACATCACGGTGATATGATGTGCAGCACTAAAATGACTGAATAAAACAGCTACATGTTTGCAAAGGTAGCCACAAAAACAGACTCCGTACTGCAGTCCTGCTATCCAACGATTTGGCGTTCCATCTCCAAATTAAACAGGGACGTTTTATGTGAGTGTGCTCATGGGAGAATTATCTGGTCACCCGGTTGGCAGCTGCAGAGGGGAGTTGGGAGAATGAAGGGGGCCACCAGCTCCAGATATAATACAGCCTGGAACGGCTGGAGGGATAACACTGGCTTAGGCTGCTGGGAGACCGTCAGACGCTCACACATGGCAGATGGAATATTTATCCGTGCTCATCAAATTCATAAAGTTCTGAGAGTGAGGCAAACTAGGCGACGTTGGGTGTCGCTTCAGCTCGAGCCGCCACACAGATGGTGCAGTTGTTCGAATTCCGAGCCGTTTGAACCATCACTTTTACATTTAGAATAAATAAATAGAAGGCACAGAAATCATGAATCAAAGTTGGACACGTCCACGCCGGTGAGCCGGTGTGGGTGGGAGTTTTTGTGTGTCCTGGGACTGGAGAAGAAAGTGGCAGCTTGGTTGCAGGCAGGGAGCAGATTAATCCACAAAGAGCCAGAATGTTGCCCCACAGCCGCAAGCGTGGAGGCGCTGGTGTGTGTCTGTGCGAGTGTGTCCTTGTATTTGTGACTTTGTTAGGGCCCCTTTGATCATTCAACTTAAGTTAAACTAATGTTTTTTAATAAATGTGACATCCCAGTGAGAATGGCTTAAAAAAGACCTTAAGTCCCCCTCCGATAAAAATCACGTTTTTTGAGTTTTTAACATGTTTGTGGGGCATTTATCTTATGAAAGAGGACAAATGTAATAAGAAATCATTTAGTTTTTGCATTTCCGAGTATTTTTCCTTTTAAATCAAACTGTCTTGGACAGACTCTGTTTGAATGAATGATCTTCTTTCCATCAACAGCTCTGCTGCACATGCACTAAACCCTCATCTGTTCCTAGTGTCTAGTTCAGGTTCTGGAGAAGAGAAGATGGTATCTTCACATTGACTGCAGTCAAATGAGCCGCCGTTCACATTTCTGTGGTCAAATCAGCATCACTGGATTTTTGGTGTGAGTTTCATCCAATACTTACGGTAGCAGGACTGAGAACGCTGGAAAATCTCCACCAGACTCCACGGAGCTTCTTGATGTGACCACGGAAATGTGAACGGCGGCTCATTTGACCGCAGTTGGAAAGGATTGTAAATCAATGAAAGAGCATTTTGATGTTAGCTTTGATTATTTTATCAAGAACTCTGAGAAACCAATGATTGAATGTATTGATCACAGTCAATAAACATTGGAGAATTAGCTAAAAGAGTCTTTGGTGAACTGGAAGGAGAAAGAATCAGGATTTTGGAGGAAGTTCTGTCCATGAAGATCTTCACTTCCTCGTCCAGCTGACATCCGGATCAGAACCATACGGCTGGACATTACCCAGATTGATGGATGTTTTTATGTAGCAGTAAGGATTTATGCTAGCGAGACACAGAACTATCATAATTAGAGAGGGGGGATCAGGGGCGGAGCTCCAAAAGCCACGCCCCCTCAGAGGAGATTTTGGAAACTGAGGCTTCAAATTAACATGAAAAACTGCTTTTTAAGACATTTAAACGTGGGATTTTGGTTTAAAACTGTATAATCATAAAACACTACTGGGAACGTTTTTTTTTTTTTTATTATTTAAAAAAAAATAGTCATAGGGGACTTTAACTGCTCCCGGTTGGGCCCCAATGTGGCAGCAAGCTTCTGCTTTCAGTGACACACCTTATATACTGGGAGCCCATATTGTTGGTGTCAAAGCCGGGCCCTAAAAAGTGTCAGAATTTGGAAACTGATTTATGTTGACAATCTGCTAATATTTCCAAATGTTCTGCTAACAGCTGAATATGCTGTCGTGTTTGCAAAATATTTACAGCAAAAAAAAAACAAAAAAAAAAAACAGGGCAACACCCCCCCAACATATACGACATAAAAAAAAATCAAAACAAACACATGCAAATAAATGGAAACAGCCCAAATCCGTTCCCCTTTAACACCCTCAAAACTGTCCCGCAGAAATCTCACGAAAAAAATGTATCAGAGTAAACACTCCCCATCCATCTCCTTTCAGGGAGTATCACAAATAATATCACATTTTTTATTATTTTTTATCATTTTTAACAGAATCACACCTTCAGACTTCACTCTACATTTGGGATCTCTGAATTCCACTCCTGTCACCCTGAAATACTTTTACCCCTTCGTTTTCTTCCTCTCCCTTAAAGCCCCCCCATCCCCCGTTTGTCTTTTAATCCCGGCTACTTTGCATCTCTATAACTTGGCTCGGAGCAAACTGTGTTATTTTTACACGCGGGCGGGCGAGCAGAGCGTGCGGGTGGGCGAGTGGCGGTGGCGGTGGTGTAGATTTCCAGGTTTTTTCCGAGCACCTTCCTCCAACCTCGCCCATCTGCCGCCATCTGCCTTGTTTTAGCCTGCACTTTTTCTGCTGCAATCACACACACGGCGCACGTGCACGCACGCAGAAGTGCACACAGACGCACATCCTGTGAAAAATAACCAACAGCCTCCAATCAGCTTTTGGCACGCAAGGGAAAGGACTCTTAAAAAAGGCAGAAAATGCGGCGCCAAATTGTCCTCCGTACTTTTTTTTTCTTTTTTGAGTGGAATACAGACTCTGCTTTCACCCCCCCTCCACATCGTCTTCATTTCAACATCTTTAGCGCTCTGTCTCCACCATCACTTCGCTCTGGATCTGCTGACCTGCTCGAGTTAGTGACTGGACGGCTGAAATAAGCGGCCATCTTTAAGTGTGAGCGCCGCGGCGTGCCCTCTGCCCCGCCGACCAACACCCTCGTTCACACTCGCCAGCCGCATATTTCCCGCTCACCCTGATATTATGGAGATTCTTCTCCGCGAAAATAAAGATTCCCTCACACTTTTGAAAGATCCAAACGAAACAATCTGTATTGTGTGCATGTGTGAGATCCTCAAACTTCCTGTCTGACTCCTGCGGGTCTCCATCCAGCCGTCAGCCATTTATCAAAGGCTGCTTATAATCCCGCCAGCTAAACCCATCAGACGGGAGCGCTTGTTAGATGAACAGGGAGTGTGCAGCAGGCGACAGGAGCCCCACAGTTCCGAGAGGAACTGAGACACGCAGAAACGCCGTCTAATGTCGCGGACGCTGTTCTGCTCGCCATACAGAACGTACCACTCAACCCCTGACTCATTATTTGATTATTAAAGATAAAAACTACACTTTTATGTTTATTTGAATGTTACAAACATCTTTTGATCTATTTTGAAAGCGTTCCCAGTGGTCTTTTAATCATGATTATGTCATTTTTAGTCAAAAATAAACAAAAAACAGTTGTTTTCTAGGATATAGTTTCTGCAGAGCGGTTGGGGTTAATCAGAAATTCAAATGTTGAGCTGTGGGTCCCATAACTGAGAAATATCTGTTTACACTCTCTTCCACTAGCTTACAGCCCCTCACAACCCCAACCGGTGTGACAAAAATGGCGAGCAATAAGAGAGCGATCCAGTCGTACAGTTTTAGATCCAGATTCCGGCTCAGATGAGGAGAACAAAGACGTTCGTGAACCTATTTGTCTTCAAGTGGATGCATGAGGATGGAGCTTTAGGCCCGCCGTGTCATTTCTACGTCTCAAATATTCTGTTTTTCAAACTGTGTTTTTTAGCTCTGCCCCTGATCTACTGCGATTAACGTAAAGAGACTCAGAAAAGCAATTTTAAGCTTAAAGAACTCATAGTGACATCAGTGTAACAGAAAACTATCTGAAAGGTTTTCTGTGGTCAACTTGGTTTGTAGTGTTTTCCACATCATTTAATTTTAAAGGAAACATTTGTATGGGTCTTTATGGGTTAAAATTCTTTATATATGCTCTCCATCATCGGAATAAAAATGTTAGAACAACGTGTTAAAAACACTAGAAACAGGATCTGTTGGAAGTCTTTAAGCTTAAGTGATAGAACAGCGTGCAGAGTCAGGATGTTGGGTTAAGTTTAACAAGTAGCATCAATAAACACATTACAAAACTGTTTTCTAAAAAAAAAAAAAAAGTTTTTTTTTTATGTGTCGCATCCAGATGTGCACAAAAAGAGAAGATGAGAGGGAAAGATTGTAAAAAATAACTGAATTGTGACTGTTAAAGAACATTTTTAAGAAGTTCAAAGGAAGAAGAGTAAAAATGAAATGATTTCATACCAGAATAGTTGATTTTTTACAAAAGCTGAGAGACAAACAGTACCTCTGGCGCGAGGTACTCCGGTGTGCCACAGAACGTCTTCATGGTAGCAGCGTCGGTGATTCCTTCCTTGCAGAGTCCAAAATCAGTGATTTTGATATGGCCGTCTTTATCCAGCATTAAGTTTTCCAACTGGAAGGAGAAAAAGGATTGTGTACAGAGTTCTCTCGTATATACTACAGTCACAAATACAACCGGGGGGCATTAGCAGAATCTTCAGGATTCGTCAGGCGTGCTTTTTACATTGTACCGGGTAGTGGAGGGGGAAAAATGTATTTTAGATGCATGTATTATGATCCATAAATGATTCTGAATCATTTTATGAATTTGAAATAAAATAATAAAAAAATAATCAAATAATTATTTGTAATAATAATAATAATAATAATTTTGAAATAATCAAAAAATGTATATGAATTAAAGTAAAAGCAACAAGAGGAACTAAACATGAAGCGTTTTTCACTCTTTCCAGATCTCGTCATCTGATCATCACCGGCTTCACTTAAAGTGACCGTTTGGAAGCATCTTAGCTTCATAGAGTCGAGGGTTGATTGGATAAAAGTTAAATATGTAAAGAACACAACAAATTTTCAAAATCACAATGTGTGTCTTGCTATTTATTTTGTTTGTCGTGAGTTAGAGCGTTTCATTATCTTATTCATTTCCCTTTTGATGTTGTGAAAGATTTTTGATTTTTTTAAACAAAATATTTTTCATGACAGAATTTTTATGTTCTCAATACAAGTTAAACAAAAAAAGTTAAATGTGCACTTTGGAGAAAAGTAAGTCATATTGGTTAGTGTCTTGTAGAAAAGAGAAGCATTTCTTTAAAAAGCGCAGATCTGGAATGCATTGATGATTGTGTCATAATCGCTTCCTGAATCGTGCCTCAACATTCCCACCTCCACTACCGAGCAGCGACTTGATATGGACGACCGCCGTCCGGAAACATCGACACATTTTGTAGAAAAATAAGTTTAGTATTAAAGAATGAAAACAAAGATCTGATCGTGATTGAAGATTTATGTAGATTTGGTAGCTGAACATATTCTGGACAGCAGACATCGCACAGAGGAGATTGATTGACAACCAATCAGGATACAGAACACAATGCGTCGTGAAAAAAAAAATAATGTGCAAAACGTAACTGAAAAATAACCAGTGAATCGGCAAAAGATGAGTCACAATCTAACAAATATAGAGAGAAAATAGTATCATTCCCATTTGTGCTTGTGTAATTCTTGATAACTACACACACAAATATTTAAAAACTACGCATGATTAGCTTGTTCACACACAAAACCACATTTACGCACAAATCTGATGTGAGACTCTTTTCACGTCTCCATGAAGGAAATATTACTCCGTAAGTGATGCGTTCAAAGGCTGCCCAAATGCTCAGTCATCAGAGTTTTCTTTTAAGCCACTTTAAACTCAGACTGTATTATCTGGTAAAACGTGACATTTCCCCACTTTCTTCAACAGATATGCACAAAGTTACGCACAAACCAAAGATTACAGACGCACAAATGAGAATGATACTATTTTCTCTCCATAACTTTTGTTATGTTAACTGATCCACACACTGTGGATGGTGGAGCTGAAGTTAGCCTCTGAATACAGAGAAACATCCTTCCAGAGTGGTGACACACACACACACACACCCCCTCCAAACTTCAGGCATGTGGTGGAGCCACTCAACCTTTTAATATTAATGGTTGAAGTGTTTTCATACTCTCTCTGCCTTTTTCTTCTGTTTTCTTGGCTGCTGTGTGCTCGGATGAGGCCAAAGCTGCCAGGCAGGCACTCAGACAGAGCCGTCTACCTCTCTACCTCTGTGGCATCAGACACATCCTGCAGTTCTCCTCGTCTTCGTGTCTGTTTGAGCTCGTCTTCGTCTCTTTTTAATTACAGCGAGTCCTGAGCCTCTCGACTCCGCCAGGTTGAAAAAGACTTAATAAATATGTGTGGAAACACAACAGATCAGCGGAGGTGGTGGGGGGTGGGGGGTTCCGATCACTTTCATCCGTGCCTCCCGGCCGCCCCTCCCGTCAGGCGGGTCTGTTTACCTTTAAGTCCCGGTACACGATCTTGGCTGAGTGCAGGTAGTTGAGCGCGGAGACGATCTCGGCGCCGTAGAAGCGCGTGCGGTCTTCGGAGAACACGCGCTCTCTTGACAAATGAAAAAACAGCTGCAGGAAAAGAGGGGGGTGGAGGGTGGGGGGGCAGCAGGGACAGCACAGCAATAATTACTGATTTATTGGAGGAAATTAGCACAACACAAACTGGCTGCCCGCACCATATTGAGATGATAGATAGTGCTGGTGTGTGTGTGTGTGTGCTGGTGAGGGGGGGTGCCATCTCGCAGGAGGGCGAGTGGAGGCACCCGGCAGCTGCTGCCTCATCTACAGCCCCCCCTACCACCCCACCATCAGCACGAATACTTCTTCTGCATTACACTCTGGGCTGTGCTGGCACGGCGCTGGCGGGGAGCTCAGTGGCGGGGGCCAAACCGAGAGGGGGGGGGTTCAAGCAATCCACCAGTCTAGTTAAAAGACGGGCTGAGCGGCGCCGCCAACACCGCCCTCACACAACTGCCTCCAGCGTGGCGCTCATTAGCGCAGGGACCGGCCTTCACCCCCCCATGCCCCCATCCTCATTTACGGCGTTTCACGTCTACCTCTTTGGTTTTTGGCGAGTTCCCGCATTAACCCTTTAACGCCGGAGCTCCAGAGTTTGTGTTCTTTGATTTATTGTAACTTTTCTATAGGAATGTAAAGACTCAGTCAAGCCACAGTTTTAAAGTCACAATTTTGATGTTTTTTCCTCAACACAATAAATTAAAGGTATTTTGAGGCCAAGAATGTTTTCTTTTTGCCCCTCACATCAAACTGTCTGTTTCCCGACTATCAGAAAGGATTCAATCCAAACAAACAATTATACATGATACTGAAATGATCACAAATTCTTTCATACTCGGTTCATGTTGGCCTTCAACATGTGATGGACCGTTCTGCAGCCGTTCAGCGCAACCCCCCCCCCACCCAGCCGCTGCGCGCCCTGGCCCACTCTCGCACTCAGAGGAATTCACGTGAGTTTGCAGAGAAAAAAAGACAGAGAGCTAAAGAGAGTCTTAAAAAAGAGCACGGCTCCCGTGAAGGAGTCCGAAGGGAAACGGTCCTGAAGCTGCGTGGTCACCCACGACTGCTGTCACGGTAGATTGCAGTAAATTTAAGATTTAAGTTGCAGTAAAATTGCTATGGAAATATGAAGTTGTGAGGTGAGCGACAAATCTCGCTTTTGCTTAAATTTGCACATCGCGAAATCCTGGAGTGACTTATGTGCAACTTTTAATTTTGAAGGAGCTGCTGGAATTTCCCAGGAGGAGAGCGCAGATGAAGAACACGCAGCTGGTCTGCTACGCACTCACAGGCGTGCACACTCACAACAAGGCTGCGTGAAGAAATGTCATCTGCTCTGCATTTATAAATTTAGGCTCAGGTCGTGACAAAACGATTTTTTAACTTTCTACATCCATCAACATTTTGACGAGTTTGAATCAGTTTTTACTGATTCACGAAGAATCGTTACATCTCCTCAGAATCCACTGGAATTATCGTGTTAACGGTTGAAAAGTTACAGTAAGTTAAAGATTCTGTGTTTAAGCGTCATTGGTGATGCCTCAGGTGTTAAAAAATTTACCCCCCCCCGCCCGAAAAAAAAAAGACTCCAGCCGTTTCTCTGGGTCGAGTCTCTCACCTCTCTTTCCTTCTCCCTCGCTGACAGTTGTCAACTTGTCATTGTCGCACAGCTACACATGTGGCACCGAAATGACTCCAGCCTGCTGTGCAGCACCAGTCAGGTCTCACAAATTACCCATGAGGCCAAGGGGCACACGTCTTCCCATTAATTGTTCAGGGAGGTTTGCATATGGCCACAGGAGTGATGCTCACAGACCACCTTGTTTAGAAACTGTGTGTGTGTGTGGAGGCATGACAGGTGGGCCTTCATCAGTGCACTGGCAGGTGTGACTGTGGCAGGTTTGTAATGAGTTCTGCGTGTGTTTGTGAGGTATATGTGGTCACAATTTGTCCTTTGAGGTAAAAAAAAAACTTCTGTGTGTGCGTGTGTGTTCATCTCTGCGTGCCTTTGCTCGGGTCTGGCGCCGGCTAAACCGCCTAACTAACTGGGAGGGGAGCAGGTGACGGCTACACTGAGGGAATGGACCAAGATTGCAAAAAAACGTTCCCATTAAAAATCAGAGAAATGGAAAAGTGGGGGAATCCAAACTCATTTAGTGTCTGACTGTCATTCTGGCTGAATCTGCCCCATAGGTGTGTTCATAAATAGAAAGAAGGAGGAGATGAATGGAACCGAGAGAAATTGAAAGGCAGGCCGGGCCAGTTGGTTGACAAATTAGGTGCGAGAGAGCAATCCAACAAACCAAACACTTCTTAAGTGTCTGCAGCATCGTTTGCAGATACACACGATCAGGATATCCTTCAATATTTCATTTAATTTAGGACACACACCTGGAAGAGCCATGAGCTGCAGTCACAGCCACACCTGGGCACCATTTTGGTGGTTGAACCCCCCAATCCAGCCCCTTAAAGCACTGGTGGGTCGACTTTTAGACTAAAATTTGACAGTAAGGCCAAACCAAGAGCAGATTAATTGAGTTTTTTTGTAATCTACCTCGTTAGAGAAAGAAATAACATTAAATCTGGGGAAAAAAACATCCTTTAATTTTGATTGCCATTTTAAAACGGAACATTTTGGATATTTTTTTTTTTCCAAAACTGCAGCTTTTGCTCTTACTTTAGAGCTAATTGCACAAAAATCTTAAAGAAATGCTCGGTTCATGTGGTGTTGGAAAAATGACTGACTCTGAAAACACGCGTGAACATCAGGAAAACAACAAATCTTCCACCACCATATGAGTCAGCTACCGATTTGTTTGTAGTGCACCATCTATGGGGAGACTCCAGAATCCCATGGAAAATAAAACATTAAGAATGATCAAAATCATTTATTCTAGTGTGCTGGGTCAGATTACATAGTTTTACGGGTCACATATGGCCACCGGCTATATGACGTTACTCCTTCAGGAAGGTCCATAAACGAGAACTGGACTGAGTGACCCCTCCCTCCTTCCAAACAGGAAGTACCTGCTGGTGCCAAAGAGCTGAATTCCCATAGACTTCTATAGAGAAGTAACCAGCTATTACTCACTCCTTCTATTTGTCAGAATAACCATTCCTGCTCCACTACTCGTTTTTAACAAGTTCTTGCTAATCTTTATTTTTTCTCATGATACATTTTCTTTATCGCTAGTTATTCAAGTTATAAACTGACAAATCAGATGCCTCAATAAAAGTAGGTGGTTTTACATTGAATGTTTAAAACATCTGATTGGCAGAGGGATGTGGACTTCCAACAACAAGCTCGCTCCTGATTGGTGAGAGTGGTCGCCATAGAAACTTTGACTCAAACTGAGTCAGACCAATCGCTGCTTGCTGATTTCTGGTTCCAACATGGCGACATCTGTATCATGAGAAAAATGGCGACTGAATTGATGTTGCTTGCATGTATTTACGTGCGTCCTAGAAAAAGTGATTGTAATCCATGTTGGCTACATGCAATACATGATCCAGTTTGCACTTTGGTGCATTAACGGTACATATTTAATGTGTCCAAAGCTGGATTGAGTTGTTGGCTGCACATATTTAAAGTTAAAGTCCTGTTAGCATCCCTTTCCTAGGTGTGTGAAATCTGTTCTCTGCATTTGATCCATTCTCTGGAGGAGTGGTGAGCTGCAGACACAACCGCACTCAGGAACCATTAGGTGGTTTAACCCTAACCGTAGTCCTAACCGTAGTCCTAACCATAGTCGTAACTGTAGTCCTAACCGTAGTCGTAACCGTGGTCCTAACTGTAGTCCTAACCGTAGTCCTAACCATAGTCCTAACCATAGTCCTAACCGTAGTCCTAACCGTGGTCCTAACCATAGTCCTAAACGTAGTCCGAACCGTAGTCCTAACCGTGGTCCTAACCGTGGTCCTAACCATAGTCCTAACCGTAGTCCTAACCGTGGTCCTAACCGTGGTCCTAACCGTAGTCCTAATCGAGTCCTAACTGTAGTCCTAACCATAGTCCTAACCGTGGTCCTAACCGTGGTCCTAACCGTGGTCCTAATCGAGTCCTAACTGTAGTCCTAACCGTAGTCCTAACCGTAACCCTTCCTCTGGGTCTGTGTGGCCAAGAAAAAGTTCAGCACTGGCCGCACGTATTTTTAAAAATTATGTGCAAATAGACAGTTTCATTGATTTATTTCATTGGAGCTGGAAGTAAGCCACTTCTATGGGGGATGTTACACTTTCTTGGTCCAGTTCTTATATACAGTCAACGGTTTTCAGAGTTGTTGGTATGACACAATCTGAACACGAACCGACATCCATCAGCGTAAAGGTGGACACTGTACTATAAGGCCCCTGTCCTTACCTGACCATCTCCTTTTGTATTATGAAGTGCTAAAACAATTTGTACATTTGCACAACAAAAGCAGTAAATTATAAAACAAAGAGGTAAAAAAAGGTAAAAGTAAACAGTTAAATTTTACATTTAGAGAATATTTGTTTCTAACGTAATTGGGTTGGAGGAAAACATTAACCAGTGCTCTCAAAGCTGTCATGTACGTTTGGTTATGGTTTTACCGGCTGTTTCAAGCCGTCACACACGGATGAAACCACATACGGCGCAGTTATGGTGGCGTCGCGTCTTACCTCCCCCCCGTTCACGTACTCCATGACAAAGCAGAGGCGGTCTTTCGTCTGGAACGAATACTTCAGAGACTGAAACAGAAATCAAACAGACTCTAAGACGGCGTTTCATGTTACAGTTTTCACTTCACGTTCCAGAATTTAGCTGTGATTTAAGAAAGTAGTCCTGTTTTATTGTTTTACTCTCTGCAGTTTGAGTACGTCTTCATCTCTTTAAAACTCTCCATGGATCGTGACAGTGAAGCATTCTGGATGACAACCTCACAGACTTAAAGACACTCCCAAAAAAAAGAAAAAAAAAAAGACCCTCTCTAATTAAAATCGATCTAGTAGCATTTTTCTCATAATGGAGATTTATATATGAAGAAAATTAAGGTGAAAACTACATTTTTTACATAATTACAAGACGACTGGGGATGATTTAAAAATAGATCAGAAGATAATCGCAGTGGGCCTTCAAGCAAACTAAAGTCTGTATTACTGATTAAACGCGTGTGTGAAGTAGCTGCGTTTCCTTTTGAGAACAGTTAATGAAACTCTTTGTGGCTGCAGGTGCAGCAGGGGCAGCCCCAGATGTAAAAAAAGAAAAAAAAAAACATTGTTGCCCCAACGGTGTGTGAACACATGTGTACACGTGTCTGTTTCCAGGCGATGGGATGAAAATGTGCAGCAGATAATGTCTGTTTATTTATATTTATGTGCATCAAAGTCAACAGATGTGCTCATTAAAATATGACTAGTCGCTATGCAGCAGCTAATTACCCAATATGCTGTCTCTCTGACTGTTTGTGTGTGCGAGTGTGTAAATGACGAACGCACACACACAGATGTCAGGCTGTTCTCGTTGGAAACTTCTTGTGTTTTGGGGTTAATGAGGTTCTCACCGTTAGAAAGGGGTGCCGGGTGTTTTTTAGTACTCTGCTCTCTGTCAGTGTGTGAGCCACTTCATCCTGTAAATACAGAAAATGATGAAAGAGGAGTTTTTACCCTTTTCAAACCAAACATAATGTGGTACCGAACACAATTAATGCTTCAGATTTTTTGCTGATTAGGCTTTTGTATAATGGGTAGTTGTAAAAGCAAGCGAACCTTGGCTATGATGACCTCTTTTTTAAGGATCTTCATGGCGTAATATTTTCCGCTGGCCTTTTCTCGCACTAGAATCACTTTACCAAACGTCCCCTTTCCCAGCAGCTTCAAGTAGTCAAAGTCGCTCATCGTCTGTTGGGAAGAAATTAGAATTATATATAATATAATATATATAGTTTCAAAGTCAGAGTAAAGAGAAGGGGAGGAGTTTGTCTTACCTTGCGTTTGTGGTGAGTGGTGGAGATGTCCATCTCTTCTTCGACCATGTTGTCGATGTTGGACGTGGGGCTGCACTGGATCCGCTCCTCCTCTTGTCTCTGCAGCTTGTCTGCCACCATCTGGATGGCTTCTGTCCACTCATCCCTGCGTTTTTTAAAGTCAAGAAAAGCAACATTCAGCCCTACAGCAATTCATGCAATACTCTGGATTAACGGTAGTGGTTTCAGCACGGGCAGGTGGGACTTTAAAACATCTGTGCCACTTTTGGTTTCTGTTAGGGAGTTGGGAAAAATCCATATTTTGTTTGTCGATACTTGTATCAATTTAAAATTCTGACGGGGTGATATTTAATTATTTATTTATGAGTCTTTCAGCGTCTTACTTTTGTTTTCCATCGCTTTATTTCCTCAGTCATACTTTTAGAATCTTATTGGTTAAGGCACATTTATTCTATTTTCTTTTTACTAAAAGATATTTTCTCGTGGAAATCGTGTTGACGGTTCAATCTAAAACAAATATTTCACTCGTGTCTGCTGTACCACTAGGGCTGCCACAAACGATTATTTTAATAGTCGATTAGTCGTCGATTAGTCGACTAATCGTGGCAGCCCTATGTACCACTAAACCCTCGTTTCCACTGAGTGGTCCGGGCCGGGTCAATCCAGTATTTTGAGCGTTGCCATAGTAAAATGGACCCATTAAACAGTTCCGACCCATTCCTCTTGGGTGTCCCCATCCATTATAGGTCCATAGAACAATAGAACGGGACAGTTGGGGCGGAGCCGCTGGTGCCACCCAATGATTGGTAGAAAGTGACGACAACATTAGAAAGCACCAATATAGCCCCAAGCTAGCGCCTCTGTTTTCCTCTTTACGTCGGTATTCTTCTCCAATCTTCTCCAAACAACATTAAATTCCTGTTATATGATGTACAAAAAGTAAAGCAAGAAAAAGACGAGCTGCTGGATGACTTCTATTGTTTTCTCTTTTCTAGTTGTTGCACTACAATGATACGCTAGCGGTCTACACCACGCATGCGCCGTGAAAACGAACCGCTCAGTGGAAGCGAGGCTTAACTTAGTGAAAACGCTCGCCAGACTTAACTGGTCCGTACCGTACAACTCCTTACCGGACCGGACCGGTAGTGTGTTAATATTTATTAATTTATGGAGGGGACAGTTTGTCTCCTAATTTGCTTGCTCCACTTAATTTAGCAAGTCATGTTTTCATGATTTGGGATTTGAAGCAATTAAAAAGTCAAACTTTTGTTATGTACGCCAGACATGTACTTATAAAATAATAAATATTTGTAATAAATAAAAAATGAGTTGTATATTTGAAGGATGCAATCGGGTTTCTGAAGCGTTTTCAAAAACACCTTTTTGCTGAACAAAGAGGAAACACCGTCGACCATAGAAACCACGAAATGAGCAATGATCATAAAGCAGAACTAATACACCGCCGCCTGAGCCGGAGCGCGCCGCAGACACACACCGATGCATCAGAGGGAACAATGCAGCGCTGTTTGCAAACACTGTTCCTCCCCATTGACTTTCCATTAGCGGTGCTGTTGAACATCTGCTGAAAGTGTGTGAGTTTGACTGTGTGTGGGCGTGTGTTCATCATCATGCATTAGCAAACACAAGAACGTTGACTGTATTTAACAATGATGAGTACTACGGTTCTGCAGGAGCAGTGGAATATGTAGAAATTGTAGAAAAAAATGAAATTTAAAAATGCATGGAGATCACGTTTACCAAACCTGTTTGAGTTCTGTTTGGAGATAAATGTCCATATGTTTCCTTGAAGGATCTGGAGGAATATTCATCTGAACCTAAACAGAGCCGTGTTTTAAGATCTGAACGGCTTTGTGCCGCAAAGACTTCTGAGTGTACCCTACACACTCCAAAAACAAGGGCAAACTCAAGTTCCGCTCCATCTGCAAAGGGAAGGGATGTAATTTGTGGCACCCATGGTGTCTGCCGTTGAGCAAAAGCAACGGAAACTCTCTCAAGGTCAGGCAGCAGATAAATGCTCTTTCTCGGTTAAAGTGTGTTTTGTATAATGAGGTTTTTTTTTTTCTTCTCCTTTTTCCCCTTTTTTGCTAATGAGAGATAATGGGCCTGCCTACAGTTGGGCTGCGTGCCAGCGCGTGCCACCCTCTCTGCACACGGCTGGGGCTGTGGTAGCTGGACACCTGCCAGCGCCGTACAGTAACAGCAGATACAGTAACACACAGGAGCCAGTTGTTGCTTCAGCATCTTAAATGACCAAACACTTTAGAAACATCTGGAGTACACCACCACAATTGGGTACTTTTTCATCTAAAATATTTTTTAAAAAATATATTAATATTTCTGTTTTACTTTCCAAAGGCAAAACTGCTTTTAAAAAAGTTCGTTAGACAAACAGCTGCAAACACACAAGCGCACACACACAAACATACAACCTCAAAGGATGCGCAGAAGCATCTGTGGTCTTCTGGGCAAAGCTATTCATTTTCTGGAGATAAACACCACAGCTCCTCAGGAAGGAACTGAGCAGCTGGAGAATTTAGACCAAAGCTACTTCAAAGGTCTTCTTTCCATTTTCTCACCAAAAAAAAAAAAAAAAACATCATTACGTATACAAATCCAGTTCTTGGTCACATTTTTTCAAAATTCTTATGATCTTTCAAATGCAATTAGTTCAATGTCATTTTTTAATTTTTTAAATGTTGCTTCATTTTGTAACTACAAATGTCTCTTACAAATATCAAACTTCTTTAAAGAAATGAATGGCTTTTAAAAATGTGTGCTCATATTTAAAAAGTAATGTCT
>NC_050526.1:3225340-3239335 GCF_002922805.2 Oryzias melastigma
TTCAAATGCAATTAGTTCAATGTCATTTTTTATTTTTTAAATGTTGCTTCATTTTGTAACTACAAATTTCTCTTACAAATATCAAACTTCTTTAAAGAAATGAATGGCTTTTAAAAATGTGTGCGCATATTTAAAAAGTACTTTTAATCTTTAATCTTTAAGATTAAACAAGTAACAAGTAACAAGTACTATGAAGTTGCATCAACCGGATGTTTTACGTTCACTCCACCATCAACAGTTGTTTTTTTTTTTAATGAATCAAACTTTGTCTTTATGATATTATTCATTAAATTAAAAAAAAAAAGCAAAAACTGAAAAAGAGATTCTTGTAAGGTCTCCAAATGTAATAAATTGAACTTTTTGGGGTACTTTAATGAAACAAATGCTTTTTTTTCTTTTTAACATACAGTCATTCATGCAATTTGTTCACACCAATCACCCTCACGCCCTCCATCACTGCATCCACAAACCTCCTCTTGGGAATGACACAGTTTGAAAAAAGCAAAATGTGTCACTTTTGCAACTAATTAATACAAAGTTTAACCTCCCAGATGTTGCGGAATGCTGTTAAAATTCTAATTTAAAAAGATAAATTTAAACTGCTTTAGTGAGAAAGTAGGCATCACTAGTTGAAGTTTTTCCTCAAAGCTAATTTTATTTGAATTTTCTACAATATTACAATCTACACTCAAAGTGCTGAATAAGTTTATTTAGTTTAAATCGTCACTAGATGGCACTAAATCTCCTGCCCACTGAGTCTGACCTCTCATCAGGTGAGTCCACGTGGAAAGTCCTCTCAATGACTGTGGTCCACTGGAGGCAGCGGATGATGAAGGTGTTGGGCTTTGGCCTCTCCGTCTTCATCAGCTGACATTCTGAAACAGAGAGGAGGAGATGTCTTCATGAGACAATGACAGCAGCAGAAATGCATTTAACAACACAGATAACAAATGAAGTTATACTTGAAAAAAATGTGTTTCTCTGATATTCCTTCAGTCCGTGTACAGAGCAAGTAAACTAAAATAAATACACAAGAGCTTTGGGATCTGTCAGGTGCTTTAATTTGACCAAGATGCATTTATTTTACTGTATGCTGTTATTTGTGGATTGCATAGTGGAACAGTGGTTAGCACCTTCACCTCACAGCCAGAAGGTTCAAATCCCAGCCGTGACTTTTCTTTCTGTCTGGAGTTTGCATGTTCTCCTCGTGGATCATGTGAAGGTTTTCTCTCTCGATCCAAAAACATGCTTCCTATCGGTCACCCTCCAGTGTTCCTTTGTGTGTGGCAGTGATTGTGTGTCCTGTGACAGACTGAAGAACTGTCCAGGCAGGTTGCGACACATCCTCACTCCCTCATGTTTGATTAAAGCCGCCTCCACGTCACTTTTGGATATTTTGAGTGTCCCTAATTCAGTTTTTTGTTGTGCTGGCTGTTCCTTTAAATCACAGATCCCCAACCTTCAGGCCACGAACCGGTCCAGTACTTGGACCGCACCGGTACCCTTACCTAGTACCAGTACCCTAACCCGGTAGCAGTTTGTGTCCGGTACTGCGTCTGGGCCCGTGAACCGGAACTGGTCCAGTGCCGGGATGTGAAGCGTACCAGTACCCTAACCCAGTTCCGGTACCCAAGTCCGGTACCGATTCTCGTCTGGGTAAGCGAACCGGTCCAGTACCGGGATGTGGAGCGCACCAGTACCCTAACCCAGTTAAGGTACCCTAACCTGGAACCAGTTTGTGTCCAGTACCGTGTCTAGGCTTGCAAACCGGAACCGATCCAGTACAGGGATGTGGAGCAAACCAGCACCCTAACCCAGTTCTGGGTTAGTAAACCAGATACCGGAGCTAGGTACCCTAACCCGCGTCTGGTCACGCAAACTGGAACCGGTCCAGTACCGCTTCGTGGAGCGTACCGGTACCAGTTTGCATCCGGGCCCACAAACCGGTCCAGTACCAGGGCGTGGATTGCACCGGTACCCTAACCCAGTTCTAGCAGCCTTACCTGGTGCCAGTTCGCGTCCAGTGTCGCGCCCATGCCCGGTACCGTGTCTGGTACCAGTTTGGGTGCCGGTTACTGTTACTGGACACATTTCAAGGACAAGTCCACGTCCGGTCCCGAGGGTTGTGGACCCTTGATTTTTATGAACAGCCGGCACGTCAAACAACGTCAAGCTGGAGACACTCAACGTGGACGGGTCCTTAACCAAACGTCAATATGTGAGGAGCTGGGGATGAGAATGTGTCGGTCCAGGGGGTTCCCCGCCTTCCTCTAATAGTAACCGGGACAAATTTCGTGACCCCAAGAGGGATATAGCAGGTAAATAAAATAGATGGATGTTAGGAAAATGTATAAAACAATCATTTCTATGAAGCTGCATATGCCTCTTAATGGTCATGATGTCATAACTATTTCATAACAGGGTACCTCTTACGTATTACTGTGTTTAATATCATTAAAATTGTTTTATTTGTTGTACTTGAAAAATAATTAAAGCTTTTACATCTGCGTTAATAGAATTATCTTTAGTGGCAATATAAAGGAACTCTTTTATTTTGAAAATACCTCCAACTTTAACAAACCTTAACCCAAAAGAAGAGAGAAAACCAGACATGCTCTGTGTGCGTGTGGATGTTGTGTGTTGCAGCGTACACGCATCTGGCAGCTATCCGAAGAGACACATTACTATGAAATCAGGCAGCACAGTAGGCCATTATTACACAAATGCATAATACAGTACACAAACACAGAAAAGTAGGCACACATAGCCAGATGGGACTGTGAGCTCGCTGTCGGAAAGAATGCATCTTCATTGTCCCTCAGCAGTCTGTGCAGTTACGGAGGACGAGAACGAAGACAAAAAAAAAACACAAAGTCCTGTGATCATTCCTCCTGTCCTCCTGCTCGCTCTCTGGATGCGACCTTGAATTCCCCGGTTTTGTCTCCTGTCACTCACTGCTCTCGCCTCTCCTTTCATCACAAAGATGATGGCTCAGCCTTAAATCTAGAAAGGAGGCCAGCGATAAAACTTAGTGCTTCCATGCAGACGGAACAGCTCCTACCTGACTCCTGAACGCTGCCTGCTGTGCTGGCAGAAAACAAGGTCACGCAATTGTTGCTGGCAAAGAGAAAAGAACACAAACGCCCACAGCTGAACAAAAAACAGCCACACAAACAAGTGAAGTTTAAATGTTACTGATTGTGTGGCGCCCTGCGACAGACTGGCGACCTGTCCAGGGTGTACCCCGCCTTCGCCCTTCAGTAGCCGGGATGGGCTCCGGCACCCCCGCGACCCCGAAAGGGAAGGAGCGGTCAAGAAAATGGATGGATGATTGTGTGGCAGTTGTGAGATCTGTGTAGCAGTTTAGCTGGTGTGCGAGAGTGTGAGTCTGTGTCAGGCTTGTATGTATGAGTCCCTCTGCAGGGAACAGGCCTGTACCGTCTCTGTTCCATCTGACCACTTCTGTTGTTCACACACACAGATAAACAAACACTGACACGCACACTCCCAACACATGCACCACCTGGCCTCCCAGCTTTGGGCAACAGATGTGGCAGTGCCAGCGCCGTGCCAAGCAGCCGGGGCCGGATGTATGGCCTGGCTTGTCCTCCTCAGAAACTCTTCTCCTCCTCCTCACTTTTTCCTCCTTCTCCAAGCCTGTCTTGGTCTCCTCCTCCCTGTCTGTTCGGCACTGATGATGTTTGTCTCTTCTCCTCCTTCCGGCGCCCCTTTCCTTTCCACACACTTCCTTCATCTCCAGTTGCTTCATCTGTCTGACCACCCTCATCATCGTTCTGTCTCCAAGTTTCCCTCCTCTGCCCCTTTGATCAACTCCCATCCCTCATTCACCACACTTGTCCTCCCCTCCCAACTTCTATTGTTCTTTCTCCTCCTCCGTCCTTTCGTGAACCATTTTTTATCATTTTGCTCGGCGCATCACCCGACGCTCCACCATTTATCATGTTTTTGGGCTTTGGCACTCGCCTTAAATCCGTTGTTTAGCTCTCTCCTCTGGTTGTTCTACCGTTTCGCCGGATCTCTGTGTGCTGACCTGCAGTAAACTCTCACAGCGCTCTACAGATGCAGCTAGAGTTCATCTACTCTGTTCCCATCCCATTTCGTTCAAAAAAGTTAGAAAGCAGCCTCTTCATCATCAGAATGTGAACATTTCGTCATTTGTCTACATTCTTGTAGCATTTTTCCAATAGTAGTTTACCTAAATAAAAGATTTTACTATTAAATCTGCATTTTTTCTTAATTCAAAATGTGTTGGATCTAAAAACCAGATGCTAGAAGATGCTTAGACTAATGACGCAGGTACTTCGATCATGAGAACCTGGCTACAGCGAAAAAATATGGCCTCCAAAAATTAATAACGGGAAGTCCCTCCCTCTGCCGGAGCCGGACGCAAAAAAAAAACATTGTTTTAAGCTTTAGACTTTTTTTCCCCGTTTCTTCTCTCTTTTATCGACCCTTTTTGGTGTTTTTTTTTCTCTGTGACAGAGTGTGACAGAAAAACACGGCATTTCGCGGCTCTGATCAGCTGGTTCACAGAGAAAAATACAGCATTTTGCAGACTTTTCTCCAGATGTGATCGGGTGTACTTACACAAATTTGAACACTTGTTAATATTGACTGAAAAAAAATTAAAGATTAACATTCTCTGTCTTACTTGAAGCTCATCTTTCACACTAAACTGCTAGACAGTAACAGTTTATTCACATTCAAAAGCTTAAAAGCTGATAGTTCTGAAAAGTTTTTAAAATATCATTTTTGAAAGGGTTTCCTAAAGTTAAAGAAATTTCCACTTACGCAACCGGCTACAGTTACGATTTCCGCTTTCGGCTAAAGATTCTAATTCTGGCGCCATATTGCATTTTTGATTTTAGCTAAAAACTTCATAATCATAACTTAAAGATCACTGAGAAAAAATATGATAATATTTCAAACAATAAGCAGTTTGTTTTAATGATTAAAATCCAATATATAAACAAATGTTTTAGTTCCAAAACATTAAAAATGTTGCTCAAAGACAACCATATTTTCCAGAGTATAAGTCATTCCTGAGTATAAGTCGCACCCAGGCCAATATGAGCCAACCTGTATGGACAGAACATAGACTCACCCCAGTTTGTGCGTGCATAATTCTTGATTTGTGTGCATAACTTTGGATTTGTGCATGTGTAATTCTTAATTTCTGAAGTCTTGATAAAGTGGGAAAATGTCAAGTTTCACCAGATAATATTCACAATCTAAGTTCAAAGTGGCTGATAAGAAAACTCTGATGACCCAGCATTCAAGGAGATTTAAACGCATCAGGATTTGTACGAAAATGTGGTTTTGTGTGTGCGTAACAAGCGATTCATGCGTACTTTTTATAGATTTTTGCTAGTTTTGGGCTGTTGTAATTTTATTTTGTGCATGTGTAAATTGTACTTTGTATTTTTTGAATTTCTACATTTTTGTTTTAAAGGTTGGTCATTTGATGAATTTTACTTTTCCAGTAGAGAAACTTCTTTTTTATTCCTTTTTGAATTAACAAATTATATTTTTAGGTCTTTAGTGAGTTTATTCAACAAGTTAACACTGTTGTGGAACTCACTGAGCTGTCTGGAAATATTCATAACCCAGGTATGATTTAAAAGCATCACTTAAAAAAAAGTAAATAAAAGCTAAGATGTTTTTTCCATGTTAACGCCTCTTGTGCGTCGTCATGTTGCATTCTGGGAGGTGCCTGTATCATTTCCTGTTAGGAAGAAACCTACTGGTTGGCTGAGACAAATGTTGAGTTAGCAAGTGTGACCTACTTGCTACAGAGAAGTTATTTAGCGGGTAGGGCAGGTCTGCATCCTGAGGTTTCTCTTTGTAGCCGATGAAAGAACCGTCTGTCTTCAGCAAGAAGTAACGAGGTCGCCAGTTCTTTATGTATTCACCTGTAGAGACCAGAACACACACAAAAAAAGAGGAAAATGTCAGTGTTCCAACAGAGATTTGGCACAAACAAGTCAATTCATCACACGGATTATGTCAATTATCATAATCAACCCAACGTATAGAAAGAAAGTGGTATTAACTGCAATAATAATGATGATTGATTGTAAGTACTGATATTTATTCCCTGGACAGTTAAGAGCTGCTCATCTGTCATCTGTTCAAAGGACGTATCGCACACACACTACAAACATCCACACAGCCCCCTCGGCAGCGTCCGCGGCGCTTGCCAGATTCAGATCGGATTATCATGTAAAAAACGACACAAACATGTTTACCAGCAAAACACTGAAAGCGCCCATGCCAGAAACATCATCTGTCTGATACACGGGCAGGTGTTGAGGTGATGACCCGTCCACCAAATACTCGCACACACAGAGGCATTCGGATGCACACAAACCTCTGGTCCACGCCGAGCGGACGGGCGGACGAGGTCTGGGGTGGGGCGACATTAGACCAGATAAGATTACAGAGAATTACTCTTCTTAGACATCAGCGACAGAAATTAACATCTGCTGCCCAACTGCCTGACACAGACTGACACTGAGGAGAGTCCGCAGCTTTATTAGATGAGTAGCAACAGGATTACATGACTCAAACATTTCCACACCGCAGGGCCCGATAACAGCTTGGATTTACTTTTGGATTAAAGTGCACATGTGTGTCGGTTCACACAAGAGGGGAGTGGGATTGAAAACGGGGGTGACAAAACACAAACGCTAAATGAATTACGACTAAAACTCCAATTTATGAGTGTTTCTCAAAAACTTTTAAATAGAGTTTAATAAATTTGATAAGATGTTCCCCCGATTCTGCGTGAAAATAACACCAAAACCTCAATATCAACTCGCCTAATTACAAGTCTAGGTAAGACGTGTGTTTTCTATTTCTGATATCCATTCAAAATCAGAAATGACAGCAGGCCGTGCTTGTTAACACGTTACAGGAAAACACCTGCTCCACTGAAGGAAGCATGCAACTGAGGCCCTGCTGGTACTTCCAGGTGCTGCTGGTGTCTGCGCGCATATGCGGCGCAGTGGCTGCTCCAACCCCAACACTAAGTAGGGACAAAGGAACACAAAGACAGACATGTATAAAATGCTGGATGGTGCCAGCGCGTCGTGAGGACCGCACAATCACACCTCACCTCTCCTCTTCAGTCTCTGCATCTATTTTTTCCCTGGTTTTCACAAATCCACCCACTCTCCGGCGTCCTCGTCTCCTTCCTCTGTTCTCTCCACAACAAAACATATTCTTTGGATCACTTACTACTTATAAACGGTGTTGTTAAGTGGGGCAAACAGAAGACGGCCACGAAGAATACAAAATTACTTTTAAAAAAGCTACACAAAACGGTGAAGAAGAACTAAAAGTGATTATATAAATAACTTTTAAGGGAATTCTTGAAACTCTGCAGCTTTTATCTATTAATGCAATATTTCTAAAGAAAAAAAATAGCTTTTAAATGAATCAATTCGACTCTGTGAACTTGGTTCAAATTAATTCAGTGATTTTTTTATTTTTTTGCACAAAAAAGTTTAAAAAATAGAAATTTTTAATGTATTTCTTCACTATTTTTCCTAATTTCACATCTGGAAAAGAAAACAAACACCAATCGAGCTGAGAGTTAAAACAGAAAAAACTATGAGGGAAAAGTTACACAGATAAAACTATTATAAACTGGCGTGCAGGACTGCTTTGGCGTTCCAAGTCCAGTCATTTCTATGAGTCACTTTCTAGATGAGGTGTCCAACCAATGGAAGCCTGTGGTTGGCCACTTCATCCCTCAGCTGTCCAGGACAAGTGAAAACATTTAAGCGCTCCGTCTGGCCAGGCTCAGGCGTGGAGTACGCGGGTCTGCTTCTGTGTGTCCGCTGGGGGGGCAGGGGAGGGGGCAGCCAGGGGTGGCACAGACGGACGGACGAGATGGACAGTTGTCGGCGCTCGCACACGTACGCGCACGCACCGACTAAAACAATTCTGCCGCGGCCGTTCCAAGCCTTCGCGTGATCCAATGGTGTTCTGTGGAGCTATCCCGTCTTGGCCCTGCCTGTAATGAGTCCAGCGAGCTCTCCCACTCTGGACAGCTTGTCTGGGGAGCCACATGTCTCTGAGTTGGACTGCTGGAGAAAACAGAACAGCCGGTCTCCTTCCCACACCATCTCTCTCTGTCTTCACTTCAGTTTCATTTAGTTTTCTGCACAAATTTACTTTTCCCTTTAGGCTAATTAGTAACTACTTGACTTATGCGGTGTTTAAGGCGACAGGAGTCTATTGTTTCTTGTTGCAACAACAAAAATATAACAAGAAAGAGCGCGAGTGATCTAAAGGATCTAAGGAGTCCGTCTGGCGGAAAACAAATTTCAGCTGCAGATCCTCCTCCCTTCAGTCACATTTAAAGTCTTTACCGACTTTATTAATTATTGAGACATTACATCACTGATGAAATGTTTCAAAACCAGAGTAGCATTTAAGCTAAAGCAGCCAGTCTGTGTGTGAGAAAGATCAAGGGATGATCTCAGACTGTCTCGGTTAGGACTTCTCATTCATTGACGCTGAACTAAACTCCTCAGAAAGCGCGTATTAATTTCTAGGAAAAGTAAATCTTGCTGGCACACGGTGCAGTTGCAGCTTGCAGATTTAGCAGTCAGAGGCAGAAATGAATCAGCAGTGACCGCGTCCGTTCCAAGCTTTCTGAATGGACAATTAGGCCAGAGCGCTCGCTAACTGTCACTCAATTAGCAGCCTGATTAGCTATTCACTTCCAGACAGAGAAATGCAGAGGAAGAAGCGACGGAGACGACAGGTAGGAGAGGCTGAACCGACGCCAGCAGGGAGGGAATGAGACGAGCAAATGTGCAGAAACTTCCGTCTCTATTCCCTCCCCTGATTCACGACATCAGCAGCTCCAAAATGCCTTGATGAGAATGTAAAAAAATAACTCCATAACAATGTGAGCTCACCAGCCATTTGTTAATCAACTCAAACAGGGATTTAATTTAATGCTTTGGCCGAGGCTGGAGCCGATATGCAGATGGTGCAGAGACTGAGCTGTGAGGCTGGCACTCTGGGAGCTGGAGAGGTGGTGGGTGGTGGTGTGCAGAGGTGGGCAGAGGGGGACGAGAAGTGAAGAGGAATTTCTGCAACACATACACACAGCACCTCGCAAACAGAAGGATGACAAACAGGCAACAACTGTACACACGTCGAGCCGAAAACAAGCTTTGGCTGTCACAGGAAAAGCTAAATACGGGCAGAGACGGGCGTCTAGCTGCTGCAGATAAAACGATCAGGTTGATCTTTATCGTGCTGAAAATATATCAGCAAATATATATATACTAGGGCTGCGACAATAAGCCGACTAATCAACGACTAATCGACTATTAAAGTAATCGACGACTAATTAATAGTTGATTAGTCCTTACTTTATATTATATGGAGTCAGAGTGTAGTCAAGTTGAAAGTTATAATGGCTAATGTAAGCTTTTTAGAATATTTTGGCATTTATTAAGGTTTTTCTAGGCTATTTTGAAGTTTAAAGGTTTTTAGGCTGTTTTTGAATTTAGCTAATATTAGCTACATGCTAGCTGTTTTGGTTAATTTAGGATTTATTTCGGTTTTTTAGGCTAATTTAGAGTTTAGCTAAAATTTCAGCTGCATGCTAGATATTTTGGCTAATTTTGGCATTTTTTGTTTTTTACGATATTTTGGAGTTTAGCTAATATTTCAGCTATACGCTAGCTGTTTTGGCTAACTTAGGCTTTCTTTTATTTTTCAGACTAATTTGGCCTTTAACTAATACTTCAGCTGGCTATCACCTTTAGCGTTTTCAGCTATCAATTTCAGCAACTTCAGCTATCGTCACTAGCGTCTTCAGCGGCTAAATTTAGCTTACAGCATTCACACTAGCATTATCACAGCTAATGCTAGCGTGAATATATCTAGTTTTCAGTTAGTTTAAAGCGAATTATGTTTAAGATGTGTGTTTTACTTCCACTTTGTGCATGACTCGATCAGTCAATTAATCGATCAGTGATTAGTCGACTTCTAAAATAATTGTTTTTGGCAGCTCTACTATCTATAATTTTCATCAAATGTGCTTTATATATGTTGGCCAAATACTGTAGCCGTATCACTTAGCATCAACAGAACTCTGTGGTTGAGCTGAAATAATCTGATCTTCTTACAGTAAGGATCCGAGACATCTCCAGACCGTAAGAGCTGCACACGCCAGTGTCATTGTGGGAATTAGAGGCTGATGATCGAGTAAAAGAAAAAGAAGCAGAACCTAAACATCCAGCAGAGGTGAGAGTCGAGGAACACAAGGAAGATACATTCAGGTTGCATGTGGTTGGACGGGATCTCTGCCATCTTAGCAAGTTATCCAACACTGGACTGGGAAAAACAAGTCTGAGCGGAGTATTTTCTGTTGACTCCTCTGTGCATGTGTGTGTGTTGTCAAGGATAAGGCTGTGATCGTGACCCCAACCCCAGAAGTTCTAACTCCGGTCTGCTCAGACATCTTAAGACGAATCCAGGCTCTCTAAAGCCAATCCACTTACAGTGCATTAGGCTCATTATCATACTGGGGCTAACTGGTGCTGCTGTGCTTGAGTGTAAACGTTTGTCACCATCACTAGCGGCAAAAGACTGAGAATGTGTGCGTCTTGCAACAGGCTATTTTGACATTAATAGCTGGAAGCTGAGTCTAAAGGTTGTATAGACACTACAAAGAGTTAAAGAGGGAGGTAATAGAAATAGTGTTAAATAAAATGACTGTTGGAGGCATGGTGGTGACATGGGGCAGCCAGACTGAGTGGAAACCCATAGGAGTATGGACATCCCTCGGGGCCAAAAAGGAGGCTTCATCCAGCCAGCTGCACACAGTCAGAGCCTCCTGGTACCCCTCTGCTCCCCCAGCTGGTACACACAGAGGAACTCGTGCAAATGAACATCAATACTTGACTGCAGGGATAATTTGAATTTATACTATCCTCCCCCCAAGAAAGTTCAGATTTTTTACTTTATCCGCATGTCCCTCGTTTCTCTAGTCCTGCATTACTTTTCCTTTCCCTTTTCCATCTGACTGCAGTACCGTTCCAGTCCAGTAGATGGCGGTGGTTCCTTGGAGCAAGCTTGGCCGCAGTTTTAACTCTGACACAGAGCTGGAGTGACTGACAGACGAGCTTCAGCCAAGACGCTTCTCCTCCTAATCTCCCTCACAGCACTACTGTGTGTGTCAGTGTGTGTCTGAGCTACACACAAGATGTTGCTTCTGTGTTTATCTGTCAGTTTGTGCATGTGTGCTTCTGCACGCAGACATCCAGCTTAGACCTGCATCTGTGTGTGTGTGTTTACGCCTATGACAGGGCAGGGTCCGCTGCTTCCTAAAGCATCATAGGATTACTGTGGTGTTAGCATATTAGCATCTTAGCTGGAGGGCTGCTGCTCAACACCACCTGTGCCAGACAGGAGGCTTTGGTTACCAAGCTAAACAGTGGGTGGGTGAAGGTCAAGGCAGCTCCAATCTTATCATTATCCAATCTAATATTATTACATTAACTGCTTTACTCTTATATAATCCACTGTATATTTACTAAAGAGAGCCACTAAAGTACAAATTTTAGCTTTAAAATGTTCCGAAAAATCAAACGAGATGAAGAAATAACTAGGAATAGGACAACCAGATTCAAAATATATACCTTCTATCACCTGTATTTCACTTTAAAGGGTATAAACCATGCTTTTCTTAAGTCTTTCAGACTAAACTATATCCATATATATGATCATATATTACCTTGGGCACAATAAAGAACAAACTATTTATGAAATAGGAGTTTTTTTTCCTGCCCAGAAGTAAAACGCTTCGATCTCTGAGGCTCCGCCTTTCGATGTTTGTGGGTGTGGCCCATTTCATGACGTCATCCTGGAGCCAGCCTTGGTAGCATGTCTGCATTTTCCTCATGGACAAAAAACAATATCCAAGCTGTTGCAAAGATGGATGTGTATTCCATATATCAGCAATTAGTACCCCCTTCCGGGGCAAGCGGCTGAGCACCGAAGCTAGCAGCAAAGTTGATCACCTAGACTTGCAGACAAATTGTCTGTAGCCTGGGAGTTTGTTCTGGCAGAGCAGACTCTTCCTGTGAGGGGCGGTTCTCACTTTGTGACATCATCTCATGAGAACCCGCTTGGTTTTGCGGGTATAAAAGGGGGTACTGCTGAGAGTACAGGTTTTTAGAGGAATGCTCAGTTATCTGTGAACAGATCAAAACACTGCTTTGCTTTGGGTTGATTATAGTGAGGAATGAACATTATTATACACTTATAAGCTCAAAAGGTTCATTTTTCATGGTATAGGCCTTTTAAACACGCTAAATTATTGTTATTTGAATAAACAAAATTGTGGCTTTATATATTTGTAGTAACTTAAAACGACAAAAAAGTAAAAAGAATAAATGTATCATCACCTTTCAGTAGAAAAGCTAAACATTAACCCTTTTTTTGGGGTTATACATTTATTATGAAAGGAAAAGGTAAATCTGCTGGATGCTCGCCTACTGGTCCTGTGAAGACACTTCATGAGGTCTGGAGTCACACTTGCGTCTGAATTGACCTCCACTTCTCTTTACACACGAAGAAAGTCTGATTTCTGATTTTTTTTCTGATATTTTGCATATTAACACAAGATTAGAACAAACTTTTAACCACCAACTGCAACTCTAGAACTGAAGGCTTTCAACTCATCATTCTTTGAACTATGTTTAAACTTGAATTAAATCCCATCAAACATCAGATTCTCGGTTTCTCCTACAACCACAGCTCCATCAAGCCGCCCACTCACAACAAACTACATCATTTAGCTAGCTACATTAAACGGCATCAAAACCACACACATGGCGGTTTGTTTGGACGCCTTCTCACTTGTGCGGAGGGAAATAATGAAATCTAAGCACACCAGAACAAAAAGCCTCTGCATTTTAATGCACGATAACATTAGGAATGCCGAGCCTCTTGTGTTTGGAATACAGTGAAACCAATGTGATTAAGAGAGGAACACACAGCCAATGAGCTGGCTAATCAAATCGCAGTGATTGCTGCTATATTGCCTGTGGAAAACAGGGTTTGGCGGCGCTTATTTACATCCCTGACGTCTTTATTGCAGAAACATCAACATATATTTATCAAAAGCTACTTTGGAAAATAGTGGGAGATGTGTTGAAGTAGATCACTTTTCTTAGGTTTTTTGTATGATGTATTTAAAGGGCCCAATACCATGCTATTCCTAAACCTTTCAGAGAAAACTGTATCCCTATATATGAGAATATATTATCTTATGTACACAAAATAAATATTTTAAAGTTAATTTTGTGAGGTCATTTTCCTATCTGGAAGTAAGATGATTTTGATCTCCAAGGCTCCGCCTTTCGCTCCTCTTGGGCGCCGCTTATTTCATGACATCATCCTAGAGCCAGCATCGGCAGCGTGTCTGCATTTCACCCACAAAAAAACAACATCTGAACTTTTGCAAAGATGGATTTACATATTGTGCATTTAAAATGAAATGCCGATCACTGCTAGATCTATGGAGAAACTGGGTGTGTCTGTTAGCGTGGGGGCGGTGATGGTAACGCAGACTCTTCCTTGGAGGGGCTGTTCCCCACTTTGTGACATCACAATGAGAGGATCCACTTGCTCTTGTGGACAGGGAGGGGCTGGTGCTCAGTAGGGCTAGGAAAATAAAATTCAGCTCCCAGAAAATTGAGTACGAATTTTGCGACTTTCAAGATCACTGATTTGCGATCTTTATGAATGTATTAGAGAGTAGGAAAGATACAATTTGTGAACAATATATTATTTGCCATTAAGTGCAGGATAATGTTGAATTTTAAGTTTATAAACTAAAAATAAGCTGAATGTGCAGAACTACTGTCACTAGAAGTAAAAACAAAAAAGTAAAATAAAGTGTGTGAAGCTTCCCATTTTCAAAATAAAACTAACAAG
>NC_050526.1:3239381-3244081 GCF_002922805.2 Oryzias melastigma
CAAAATAAAGTGTGTGTGAAGCTTCCCATTTTCAAAATAAAACTAACAAGTATTTTTTTAGGAGTTGAAAAAAATGAGACTGAAGTTCCGCTTATTGACATAAGTTCTGAAAAAATGAATTTGCTTTGACACCAGAGCTTCAGCCCAATTGTTTTGACTCCAGTAACTCTTTAACAGTTTACACAGTTAATTCCAGCGGATTCTGAAGCCCAGATAAGTGATTATAAAAAAATCACCTGTTATAGATAAGAGATACGTGCTTACGCATGTAATGTAATCACTGTGAATCGGCTGATTCTGCAGCGGAGAAAAACAACTTTTCATAAGGACGTTCCACAGAAATGCAGAAGGTAAAGTGTTAAAGAACTTTGACCATGAAAAACTGTCAACATTTTCAAGATTTGTTATTAAATGATCCAAAAACAAAAGTGATGTTTAGGTTTTGTTAACTGAAGTGTACCAGAAAGTTGATGGAAGAAAACTTGTTTAAAGTGACAGACATGATTTCTTTCTATCTAAATCTTTGGGTTTTTACCAGTTTTGTTGATTCTGAACTCCTGTTCTAAATAAAAGTATAAATGATGGTAGTTTAATCTGTTTCATTTTAAGTTAATATATCCAGTAAAAGATATAACAACTGTACAAACATATTAAAAAATTAAGAATCGTGGTTCAATCTGTGAATTGTTGAGCTTGATTTGTGAATTGGATCTTCACCTAAGCGATTTGGGGTTGTTTTTCATGAGGAATTGACATTATAAGACACTTAAAAGCTCAAAAAGTTCATTTAAACACATATATTTGGCAAAATAATGATAACTTTAAAAAGAAAACAAAGCTTGAAAAATCCCGTTGGCAGGAGTGTTTTTTTTTTTTCTTTTGACTTTCCAATTATTTTTCTGACATTCATATTCAAATCCACATTCTGCCTGTTTGCCTCATTGGATGTTAAACCATTCAATCAGGAGAACGGAGGAGCGCAGCTGGACTAATCAGTCAATAAGAAGAGCTGTTGTCAGAAAAAGAAGGGGAAGGTCAGGAGACAGACACAGCTGTCTAACTATTGCCTACAACAGACAGGCAACACGGGGTGTGTGTGTGCATGTGTGTGTGTGTGTGTGAGTGGTGATGGAGCCCAACCCTGTCCAGTTGAGCAGTGGTGAACAGGTGCAAAGCTTTGTGCATACATGTGTGTGTGCGCAAGTCACCATTATTCCAGAGTGGCTCTGTATTATTAATTCAGAAACGCTTGGCTGGGGCTGTGTGCGGCAGCTGCTCTTACGAGTGCGATGCGTGTGTTTGTGTGGAAAACAGAGGACCCCCCCTGGTCTTTTGTGAAGCCTCCGTACTTTCCAAGAGCGACAGAGAGGCACTGTGCTGTACGTCTCCCCGCTCGCTGTAAATAGACACACAAGCACTTCTAGTGGGCAAAAACACACATACGGACGCACTCGTGTGGTTCCTCACAATAGGACTGTCCAGCAGGCAAAAGTAAACAAGTGGCATAAAACCGAAACCGCCAGGAACACCATGCCCACCCTTTTTTCTTCCCACGCCTGCACCGGTACAGCTCCTCAGAGGCCCTCCACCTCACTGACGGGCGCTGTTCTCCCCTCCACCTGCCTCAGAGTTATCTCTCCGTCAGAGCGGATGAGGCGAAACTCAACGGGAGAAACTCTTGACAAACAAGTACAAGAATGACTTGTTCTCGTCAGGAGTTTAAGACTTCTTCTTAGAGGAGGAAGCAGATACAACAACGGGTTGAAGCTTTACTTTTACTGACATGCAAAGTTAATACACTGCGGTTAAAGATGCTTGTAAAGTACAGGCAATAATGCACCACGGAAAGACACTCTGGCATTTACAGAGGAGATCATCAATAAGTAACATCAGTTAGAACCCAGGAAGCTAACTTGCAAGCTATTAGGACCAATTTTGTTAAGACATGCAAAATTATCATATAATTCCTTTTTATGAGCTTTTTTTGAAAAAAATTACTTAATCTGTCAGGAATCAGGTTTTTTTTTAGGTTTTTTGAATAAAAGTACTACTAAAGTACACAAAAGTAGCAGATAAAATACTGCTGTGGAACATTAATAATAATCCTCAATAATAAACTGCTTGAATCAAGATATTTTACCAGGTTTAAAGTTGCTTTAACTAACATAACCAAAGTGGAGTAAATGATGATGATAACTCTTATTGTTGTTTACCTTTCGGCATATTCTGGGATAACTAGGGCTGGGTTTAAAGAGTTGATTAATTAATAATAATAATAATTTAAAAAAAACAATTTAGTTTGAACTTATTCCAACAGTCTGGCTGTAGGGGCTTAATGATCAGCCTAGTTGGTCCACAGTTGAATAGACACAGCTTTACTGAGATAAATAGTTAGTGATTCCTTCCATCAAATATATATCATTTACAACATGTATCCGGTCTGTGGGGGATCTGGAAGAAGTCTTGCTTTTTTAGCAGCTGATGTAAAAAATGTAAAAACATATTTTTGTCAATATGATTAAAAATTGAAAAGTATTTCAATTACTTTTGTGTGAAATTCAGCCCAAAATGGCTGAACTTTTGGGGAATCCCAAAGCATGTGCCAGTGATCCGCCTCCTGAGCCCCAAACTGTCTCCAGCAGTTTGCATCACCACCATTAAAATGTTCTTTTTACTTTCTTATCAGGCACATCCAGTTAAATTATAGGTATGAGTCTGTACGCCTCCATTGATATTTGGAGATATTTAACTAATCACAATCTGATATTGTCAGGCGTCTCTTAATTTCTCTTCAATGTAATTAATTTAAAGTAATTCTAACAGCTTTTTTATGCATGTGTGAAACATCTTGCTTTTATATTTTTATATTTAATTCTTTTTAAGTAAAACTAAGATAATTTTGATACTTTAGTTCTTTTCTCCTCAAGATTAGTGTTCCTTTCTTTTTTTAAGCATAAATCACTCGTATTATTGAGCTTTTTTGACTGTTATCATTTAACAGATTGTTACCTTATTATTTGAGGCACAAAAGAACCAAATAGGTGCTGTTGATAACAGATGAACTGTTTTGAGTTCAGAAGCACAAAAACATATTTCTGTGCTTATAACATGTTGCTCTATAATCTCACAGGGTAACAGGAAGGTGGATTTTCAGGTATGATCCAGCTGAACATTACGGGATTCTGTGCAGCAACCAAAACCACGAGGCATTATCTGCATGTGGCAGATGTTGGTGGTCTTTTCTTCTTCCTTCTCCCCCTCCACCCCCTCTCATCCAGCAGTCTGCTGTTGAACCTCCTGTTCCCGCCACTATACCATCAGACATCTGCAGCTCACTTACTGTTTATTCTTTTCTCTCTGTCGCTTTCTCTTATCTTTCCTCTTAAACGTGGAGACCAAAAAGACGGAGGTTTTTGTTTGATACCAGATGGCACGTCAACAATTGCATAGCATCAGCCCCTCTAAACACACACATATACACACCGCATATGCACAAAAACCACAAAACAACACCTCCATGTCCTCCTGTCCCTTTGTGCTCAATCCTCTGTTGGATGCCTTCACTTCTTTGTACAACCAAGTGTATACATTTTTGTGTAGTTCTATGTGTGTGTCCCTCTTTACCTTGGAATATTAGGCACTAGTTTAATGAGAGCATGCTGGGAAGCAGGCCCCAGCCAGTGGACCATATGGGGGCCATTTAGCCCCCTCAGAACACTGAGCCAAGCCTTGCTGACATGATTACCACTGCCGTCCGTTGCTCTACACCAGTGTCAGAATGAGAATGGGGAATTTTATCATGGGCAGCTAATTAATGACTGGAGATTGGCAACAGGAGATGGAGGAGGCTGAGGGAAGATGAAAAAATTCTGTCTGCTCGGTCTTTTTTTATTCTCAATTCTAATTGGGCCAAGAAATTCAGGTTCTGTACAGAAAAATGAAAGAAAGAAAAAACACACAAGAAAATACATCATAGTTAGAAAAAATGTGTCTACTTTATTGATTACAAAATTTGTATTTAAGCGCTTTGTATTTAAGCGCTTTGTATTTAAGCGATTTAAGCGCTTATTTGCCAAGTTAATTTAAGTTACATTTAAGTTTGTCCTGTACTATTGTAATAGTTGTTTTTGTTGTCGTGTGGTTAAAGACCCACTACCAACAAAATTGTGTTTTTGGTGTTTTTAACACGTTCTTGTATCATTTTTCTTGTGATAGTAGGTGTCAAACTCAATCGCACAGGGGGCCAAAATCTAAAACACACCTTAGGTCATGTACCAAACAGGATAAATATTTATTAAACACACTAAAACTACATTTTTTAAAGTTTAAAAACGTAACTTTTTTAAATTACTAAGAATAAAAACAGGTAGGAATATTATTCCAGAATAAATCAACTTAAACCTTAAATAACTTTCAGTATTTTACTGTCTGTAAAAATATATTTTGTCAAAATTGTGTAAGTCAGAAATAAGCATAAGATAACGTTGGGTCATTAATAACAATAAAATAAAACGATCTAAAGGGCTGGATATAGCTTTGATACATGTGACATATATGAAATAATTTAAGATTAAAACTGTGTTTCTGAGTATTTCTTTATTCAAATCATGATGGGTCAGAAGCAGATGAAAACTCACGGTTTGAAAAAGCTGCCATGTGCGGGCCAAAGTCTCCGTTCTCCGCTACAATTCTGAAGCATC
>NC_050526.1:3244196-3247634 GCF_002922805.2 Oryzias melastigma
ATCATGATGGGTCAGAAGCAGATGAAAACTCGCGGTTTGAAAAAGCTGCCATGTGCGGGCCAAAGTCTCAGTTCTCCGCTACAATTCTGAAGCATCCACTTGTATAGAAATAGATCCATAAATATCTTTGTTTTCCTCGTCTGTGCTGCCATCCAGCTCTAAACTGTACAGCTGGATAGCTCTGATTATGCATGCTGTTTGTTTTATACGCTAATGCTAGCTAGTGGTTGTGATGAGCTGTAAGCTAGCAGGATAAAGTGTTAACAAAACGTTGATATGAAATTAGCGATGCTAACTTCTGCTTCTAGAAGGTGAATTTCAGAGGTGAATTTCAAATGAGTTCCAGCTGTGCTGAAGAAAAAAACATCTTAAAAGTCGACACAGGCATAATCATAAGTAAAAGACCCCAGGGAACAACTTTACAATAGAAAAAAAATAGAGTTGGAGTGGGACTTGAACTATTTTACTGTGTCTATGCGGCAAAGCAGACTGAAACCAGCGGCTTTGTTAATCCTGTCAGAGACAGATTACAGGTGGGGAGATAAAAATAGAATGACTGTCCCTTTAACCTGACCACTGTCACATCTACATACAGCTCAACCAGTCAGGAAAAAAGCTCAAATTAATCTACTAAAGACATTAATCAACTAAAGACATTTGACTAAAAACAGGCTGTGTATTTTAAAGGTACAAAACCTCAAAATGTTGCTGTAATTTTACGCATATTGCAAACCTCCACAGCTTGGTAACTTTCTGAATAATAATCTTAAATCCACAAATTATTTTTTTTTTCTATTTAACCTAATATACCTTTTAGACCTTTTATGGTTAAGTTGGTCCATTGTGTCAATGACCGGAGAGCAGAGCCCGCACATTTGTAACAGAATTTATATGTAAAATTAAAAAAGATAAATTTTTCTCCACTTAAAAAGAATAATAATTTAATTTAAAATATGAAGTGTTTTTTCTTTATTGTCATTTTTTTTTATTTCTTTGGAGGAAAGCAGCTTTTCTGTCTTCAATGTAACCAGAATGATGGTAGTTCTTTCACTTTCACTCTGGTAGTTTTGAATTACCAAATCAAATCATAACGGTGGGTGGTAAAAGCCAACATTACCGCTCGACAGGTAAGGGCAAACACAAATAGGCAGCTATGACAGCTTAAGAATAGATAAATAAGACCCACAAGTGAAGAGAACAAGATGAAGACTAATGTACAATCATCAGTTCAAGTTCAGAATCAAATCTTTTTCTCTGTGCTGTGAGACACAAAAAATACTTCTGGGATTTTCACCTGCAACCATTTCTGTGAGTTTACAGAGGCTGGTTCAAAAACAGAAAGAAGAAGGTGAATGGGTTCAAATGTTTCACTGATGGTTAAGCAGCAGTTCCGGTTAAGGATAAAAAAAGGAAAGAGAACCTTTAAAAAACTGCTTTGCTAAAGAGCTTCTCCAAAAATAAATGTTGAACTTTACAGAAGAGACGGTACCAGCAAATATCTTCTCACAATCCTGTCAGCAAATTACAGGAAACTGAGGCCAAAGTTTGTGAACAACACAAGATGAGCTTAGTCTAATGAGCTCATTTTGTTGCTGTGAAAGTCGTGTCAGAAAATGTCATAAAAAAGCATGAATTTAACCCCTTTGTAAAGAAAAAAAATACAACAAGCACTTTCAATGTCTCCTAAAACTCTCTTCCTCCTCGTTTCTTCTCTGGTTTATTTCTACACTCAGTTTGAACTTGAACAGATCTCCAGTGGCCATTTCCACACACCTGCACTGAGCTAAAATCTATGTGAGGATTTAATATATTTGCTTAAACTATTGACTAAAATCAGTCAGTGCACATATCTGTCTTTCAATGTTTGAAGACATTTATCTCTATTAAGAATTTGAAGCTGTCATAGAAACTTTAAAAAAGGTGAGATAGTTAATTTTATAGATATTAAAAAAAAAACTTTAGACTGTTTTTAAATAAACCGTAAAGAAACTTTTTTCAATATTTGCAATTTTCAATTTAATTGAATTTCCCCTAAAGTCCCTTAAAAAAGGGGTTTAAGTTCACTTAAATAATAAAAACGGTGACTAATGAGCCAATGCCAGTAAGGATCCAGAATCAGTTTCAGAAATAACATATTTTATTCATTATTGGAGGACATTTTACTTTGATCTATCTTCTATTCTTGCTTATTCCCATTCATGGTTATAGGGGAGCAGGTGAAGGGGGGGTAAACACTGGACAGAATGCCGTCCATTACAGGACCACACAGAGACAGTTCGGCACTCACATTCACATCTACAGGGATCTATAAGGTCACCAATTAACCTGTAAAACATGTTTTTAGACTGTATGAAGAAGACGAACGGCCCTAATAAAAACCCACACATCCACATAGAGAACATTCCAACTCTGCCCAGGGGTCCCTCGATTTTGTAAAGACGCCATTCCCACCTGAAGTCGATGTCTCCCCATCATTCGGTGGCAGTTGAGACCGTAGCATTAGCTGTCACACATCAGATCACAGGTGTCAAACTCCAAGCCTCGAGGGCTGGTGTTCTACATGTCATTGAAGCTCCTCATTGGCTAAACACACCTGATTCCAGTAATCAGCAGCAGATAAGGCAGGATTTCTGAAAACCAGCAGGATGCCGGCCCTCGAGGCCTGGAGTCTGACACCCCTGCATTAGATCATTGTCATTGCTACAATAACTGTGACACAATTACCCCCCAAAAAATCTCTGAATCATTCACCAAGCTGAGTCAAAATCCTAAGCAACAGGTACAGATAAAAAAAAATAGATTTTCTTGTGTTCTCTTTGTTATGTTGTGTTGTCATAACTTTGAAGTGCAATTACTGCTATTACTGCAGAAGTTTGAAGGCATGATCTTTGGAAAAAGGGTTTTCCCAGAATTATAAAACTTTCCGTGACACGCTGCCGTGTGGATTTGGGGCTTCCTGATTTTCCTAAACTGCTGCCCTCTGTTTAATCCAGTAAACAACGTTGTTGTTGGAAATCGCTGATCTGACAGTCGACACACAGAACACATCATTCAGCACCGTTTTAAAAACGCCTGAAGGAGCCGTTTAACAACCGCTGTCCTGGTGGTTTTCCACAGACGCTTTCATAAAAGAGGTAAGTCCTGCACTGATGAACCCATTTAGAAATGAAGTATGACAGTTTACTGCTAAAATATCAGAACGGATTGGGTCCTACAGAGCATCAACGCCTCAGGCTAAAATGCAGCAGATAGAAGGAGAAGTGAGCACTCTCTGTGAGAATACAGCAAAGTGGAGAATATTTAATAATCTAAAATGCAGCAGATAGAAGGAGAAGTGAGCACTCTCTGTGAGAATACAGCAAAGTGGAGAATATTTAATAATGTATCCAGTACAATTTCATTTAGGAGTTTATAAAATACAGCTATAAATAAACAAAA
>NC_050526.1:3247782-3285463 GCF_002922805.2 Oryzias melastigma
AGTGCTCTCTGTGAGAATACAGCAAAGTGGAGAATATTTAATAATGTATCCAGTACAATTTCATTTAGTAGTTTATAAAATACAGCCATAAATAAACAAAACACCTTTTGGTCTAGAATGCCTATGTCAGCTAACTTTTAGAAAAGCTGTTAGCTTGGCACTAATCTGTTGGCCTAAATCAGCCAAACCAACCCCCACCCAAACCTGCCTCCTCTAATCAATCCAAAGCCTACTCCGACCAGCCCACAGAACCTCAAGATGTTACCGACACAGCACCCCTTTAGTTTAATCTCTGTCAGAGCATTTAAACATAGATGCCAGTTTCCACTTGGACTCAGATGGCTTTGTCAGATAAGGACAGGGCTGCTGCCACGTTAAACAGCTACACGACTGCAGACAGAAACAGCTTCAGTTTGAGTTTGGTCTTAAACAGCCTCCTAAAACAGAGCTTAATGAGTGTGAAGGTGTTTGAATGCTGTGGTCTGAGGCAGCCTTTCAAACAGCAGGATCCTGAACTCCAGCTTCAGGAATGTCAATAGGTGTGGTACTTCCAACACCTTTCAGGCCCAAAAAAAATCATTCTTATTTGACACGGCCGCAGTTGTGGGTGTGGCTGTTGTAGAGGTAGAAGTGAGTATGAAGAAGGTTTTATTTTAACCGCCGGCTATAAAAGTTGCACCCATGTTAGGTAACAGAGAAAATGGGGAAATGATGTGTGAGCTGCAAACATGAAAGCATTGGCCGTCACCCCGTCATCCCAACTGTTGAATGCTTCAAAACTTCATAAAAGACCTCACTTTGACCTTAGAGTTAAAAAATAAAATGTGGGAACCATTGGAGAGTAACCCCCCAACCCAAACCTTAAAGTCCCCCTCTGATCATCATTTGATCTATTGTGCTCCAAGTGGTCTTTTAAAGAATAACTCCAATATTAATCATGTTTTTTGTGTTTTTGACATGTTCTTGTAGCATTTTTCTGATGATGGATCATGGATGACATATATGAAGTAAATTAAGCCCAAAATTTGCATTTCTGAGTATTTCTTTACCCAAATTGCTTTGAATCGGGAGCAAATATAAAAATGCTGTTTGAAAAAGGTCTCCTTTGTGATACAAATCCACTGGGATAGCCACAAGCTCTCTGCTCCACTCCATTCTAAAGCATCCACTTTCAGACAAATAGATCCATCAACGTCTTCGTTTTCCTCGTCTGACCTGGGATCTGGCCCTAAATTGTACAGCTGGATAGCTCCAACATTGCTCACTATTTTTGTTGCACTGCTAATGTTAGCTTGGAGTAAGCTAGCAGGAGAAAGTACGGTCCCGCCCACAACTCAGAGGCAAAATTCGAATTAACTACTTTCTGTTAGCACAAACTGTGTCCTAGGAAAACATTTTTTTTTATTTTGCCTACAAAACAGCATAATCAATCAAAAAACCTACTGGGAACACTTTTAAAATTGATCAGAAGATGATTTTAGTGAGAGTCTACTTGCAATTATGCCATCTTTAAGCCAAAATTCAAAAACTTGTTTAATTTTTTAGGACATAGTGTCTGCAAAGCAGCAGTAGCTCATAAGAAATTTGCCTCCAAATTGTGGGCGGGACCGTTGGTGCGGAGTAAGCCCGCCCCCTTCCCGTCATCCATCCAACCCTAACCCAATCTAACATTACGGTTTCAAACAAAAATTTTGAGCAACACTGGAACTATCCAGCTGTACAGTTTTGAGCCAGATGTTAATAGATGGAGTCATCTAGAAGCAGTTGCATCAGAGTAAACTGGAGCATGGAGCCTGTGGCTTGCCGTAGTAGGTTCTACATCACACCTACAGGTGTTCATAAACAGCGTTTTTCCATCTTAAAAAAAAAAAAAGCTTATTTTTTTTTTATATACATCCTCTATCATCAGAAAAATACCACAAGAACATGCTAAAAATCCCACTTTTCCTCAGAGCGGGTATTTAGTGCCAAATATCCAGCAGTGGATACTATTTCTAAATTTTGGTGTGACCCCACAATGGATTTTTAACCCATAATCTCCCAGTCGATCACTCTACCATCCGGCCACTGAGCTGGCTGTAAATCAATGTTCAGTAACTTTAGAGAGGCTTCCCTGGCTGGCAGAGTGAACACTCTTCATCACTGTTATGTAAGCGCAGACAGAGGGAGGTTTTCCACCACTGGACTGACAGTCACTGAAAAGCCTATTGGCATGCACATTTTTATTCAAATCATCCTGGACCTCCTGTGTTAATAGCATTGGCTGTATGTGAGAACTGGACTGAGTGACCCCCTCCCCTATCGCATTCCAAACAGGAAGAATCCACTGGTTCTAAGAAGCCGAAATCCCATAGACTTCAATTGAAATATCAGTCACGGTATGTCAGAACAAAAATTATTCCTTTTTTAAACATGTTCTTGCTAATCCTAATTTTTTCATGACTTTTTTTCTGTAGTACAACTTATTCACGTTATAAAATAACCAATTTGATTGACGGATTCTCCTTCAAGTGGTTGGGTCGAGAACTTCCAACAAGCTCAACCCTGATTGGGAAGAGCAGTTGTCATAGCAATGATGACTAAGACTGACTAACCAATCACAGCATAATGACCATTTCTGGTTCAAACTTGGCGATGTCTAGTCCTGCACAATACATCGCAATTTATCATCAGCCTGGGCAATTCACGAATTGAAAAAGACAACTTAAATTGTAATAAATTATTACCTTAAATGTTTACACATGCGAAAACAATCATATGGTAGAGTGAGTAACAAATGAAATTGAGACTTTTTCACATTTGATCAAACAGATGGACTTCTTTATGTTAGATCCTCGTCTCCTATGAATTTATGGATCATTTGGAGGATAATTTAAGTTCTGTTGAATTTATTTATATGAAAATGTTGCAGTGAAATTGAAATGATGTATTAGTTGTTATGCTGAATGGTCATGTATCATAAGTCATATCATCATCGCAATATTGATCACTGATATCAGACATTGCAAGTTTTTCCAATATCGTGATGCCCTAGCGGTGTCCATACCGCAACAAAATGAATTGACCTTATTTCGTTGGAGCCGGAAGTAAGCTGTTTTCTACGAGTGACATCACACTCACTCGGTCCGGTTCTCTTATACAGTCAATGATTAAGTGATTTTCACATGAAGCAGACTGAGCTCATTGCATAGTTGCCTTTTCAGTTAGTTTTTCTTACAACTAAACCTGATTATTTCAAAAATTATGTAAGTGTTCAAGACTTTTTATTCATTTTAGGATTTTGAATACAAAGAAATTTATTTTTGCTTAATTGCATTGATTGGCTTATGAATATTTTTTACAACTTCAGCTGCTAAATTTTTTCATCTTAGCCTTTTAGTTTATTCTTCGAATCTAAATGCAATAGCATGCCTATTTTATATCATTAATCAACACATTATGGAGCATATGAACGGGAAGTTTTAAAACAACAAGGAGAAAAATTATATTTATCAGTAAGGTAACTATGATTACATACCCCATAAAATAATAAATTAATGCCCTTTCTTATAAGCTCAAGACGATACAGACCTAAACTCCAGTCCAGCACTATTACCACATTTCCTGTTAGGCAGAGGATGCAACAATGTGTGGTAATAAATGATGATAATGTCTACAATTTAATTACAATTAAATATTGACCATATTTTCTACAAGGAGTGCATGTGTGAACACAGTGCATCCACTGGCACTGTGATCAAATATTTGAGGTCAGCATTTTGAAGATCTTGAGCTGCAAACTAATCCCATTATTCAATCGCTCTTCCCTCCACCCGCTCCAGCTACCTCTATCCAAGTTCTCCATCTGCAGCCATCAGCACTCCATTCATTGATCCATTCATTCATTTATCCAAGATTGCCTCCCTCCACGTTGGTCCATTCACACACCCAGCCATTAATCCACTCTTATCTGCCAACTGATTTCACAGAGTCATAATGCTTAAAGCCATTAAGTTCAGAATGTGCTACATGTATGAAAAATACTGAATATGAAGCTACAATGTGTGATAGATAAAAATGTTTTAGTTTATTATCTATTAAGGTTTATTCATATGGAATTGAATTCTTTCAGATGCTTTCATTTTGGTGCGTTTTGCCACAAACAACAAAAAATTCATCTTTCCTGTTCTGTGGTGACTGTATCTGTCACAAACCATCTCCCTGTCTGTGCTGCGTGGTTTTCCTGCAAGCTCTGCGGCCTGGTCTGTCTGTCTGTCTGCCATTATCTGCAGTGTAGAGTGAGTCATTCTTGGGACAATGGAGACAGTTTGTAAAGCCACACTGAAGCGTACACTTCCTCCGGATGTGCAAGAGGATGCCATTCATAACAAAGCCTTCACTGTCTGCCTGTGGGCTACTACGCTGCGAGTAAGAGAGCTGCAGAAAAGGAGTACAGAACGTGCAAGGTGAGGAGAGGACAGGAGCTAAGAGGGGAGACACGGCCGACAGTGGTGGCGGCAACGACTGGTGATTGATATCAGAGATCTGGCACTGCCACCTGATCCAGCCAGACAGCCTCCAGCGACACTGAACTCACTGAACCCACTGAGCCAACATGGCTGCTTCGCTGCACAGCGCTGCACTGCACCCAATGAACCCCGCAGAGAAATAATGCAAGCAGCAAGGCAAATACAGTTCCCTGAGGGATGACACGGTAGAGGTAGACCACAGGGAGGGCGGAGCAAACGCATCCATTCAGCTTGAGGCTTCAAGACATCATGAAGATCCAGAAATACTTTATTTTTAGAAACTTCATTTGGTGATCACACACCTGCACATTAGTCAGAGATTTAAAGCAAAAAAAAAATATGTAATAATAACTTTGCAGAACAAAACACTTCTGAGGACAGAGTGTCAGGGAAAAGATTATGCTGTTTTCCCATCTCTCCCCTCCCTCCTGGCCATCTGCTGTGCTGACTGCTGTGCGGGTTGATACCGGTGGAGGTAACAGTATCCACAACTACACCGGCCGACTGTGACCTCTGTGGCTTCTTGCAGGTTGACTGAAGGTAACATTGTAGCTGCAGCGGAAATTAAGTTCATTTTATTTTACCAGAGGGAGGAAAAAAATGAACTTCAAATGCAATCAATAAAACATGATTTTTTGCACCTAAATATATGACCAATCAGCAGGTTTTGCCTAAATAATAAGATACTTTTGTCATTAGAGTGTGGTGGAATAAAAGATTTGTCCATCTTTTTACAATCATAAAGAAAGGATGCAACAGACTGTGCCTCACTGCCAGACTGCATAAAAGAAAAAAAAGTAATTGTTGTAGGGAGTGAGTAATAAAGCTTAAGTCATCTGAGGACACACGCTGCAGCAAAGATGATGTTCTTCAGGATGCTGTCTGCTTGCCCAGATATTGATTAGCTTTGAAAACTGAGTCCAAACGCGGTCGTGTCAGGAGTTGTTTCTCTTTTTAGTTTCTTTTTGCTTTATTTATATATCAGAATCATGATTGTTTGATTTGTAATTTTATCTTTTCTTTGACTTTCGACTCTTTCTGCTTTTTAACAGAACTAATGAAGATAATGTATTCTGTTGTGACTTAGCGCCAGCTACAAAAGCATCCAATGACCAGTGAGATGAATTGATTGAGAAAGTATACATTTTTATACATATTAAACAAATAAGTCCAATACGAATTTTAATCAAACAATGTTCCAGTCAAACAACTTGCAAATACTGTGACATACAACGATTATGGTCATAATTTCACTTTGTTTACTATTTATGACCCAATGGGATGTAACAATAATGAATGCGAAGGTAAAACTTTACCACTGTTCTAGTTCTTTTTGTGACTGAGATAATCTAGTTATAAGTACAGAGAAATTGATTTCTATTATAATTAAAAGCAGATGTTCATGCATTTTGTCTTTTTTGAAAGGCAACATTTGCAGAAGCATCTAACTACTAATTACTTCAATCTCACTTCAGAGCTCTTTTTCTTTAAAGAGTCCATATCAAGCAAAAAAAAAAATCTTAATTCTTCATGAAAAAAACCCCACAAAGTAGTATTTTTCTTGCTATTTTTGCTTCCATTCACACATCTCTGAGCATTCCTCTAAAACCCTCCTCTCTGAGCACCAGGCCCTCCAATCCACACGTGGGTCCTCACATTGTGACATCACAAAGTGAGGAACAGCCCCTTCCAGGAAGAGTCTACGCTGCCAGCACCAGACCCACTCCATGTTTGGGTTCATGAGATCATTCAGATCATTCAGAGATTCTCTTGGTACAGTGAGAACAATCAGATCGATCCGCCATATTAGATGTTTATTCTACTCGCTGATCGAGTCAATGAAAACGTCACATGTTTAAAGTTGAGTCCCTGATTAGTTGATGCACCCTGATGACCTCACCAAAGTTCAAATATTTGAACTCTTGCCGCATCGCCCAAATTGCACCGTAGGACCTCAGATTGTGTCTGTACCATTGACTTAACATTGAAATTGGCCACCTCTGCTGACTGAATCGTGCTCGGTGTGAACGCAGCTTTAGAGATCACTTCCGGGTAGGAAAAGAGGTAACAAAAATAACTAATATTTCATTAAAAAATGCGTTTAGTGGGATGAAGTTAACATATGATCGTATATATTGATATAACTTACTCTGAAAGTTTAAGATGATATAGGCCCTTTAAAGACAATAGCAATTATCTGTCAATCAGAAGGCCACATAAAGTTTGATTACACAGTTTTATCAAACAAAACCAAAAGTTTTAATTAAAGGCTGATGTTATTCCCACATGATACGTATGACCAAGATGCACATTGCCTACATGTATTGTAAGTGTGTCCAAGGTTAAATGTTGGTGCATGTGTTATCCAACCCCAACTGTAACCATTCCTCTGGGTTCATGTGGTCATGAAAAACCTTCAACACTGGCCGCACGTGTTTAGTAAATTATGTAAAACAAGTCATTTTCTAAATAATCTATACCTGTCGATTGCTCTATTTTATTAATCAATATTTGTGCCACTTATTTTATTGCTACATCTATAAGAATACAACTTCATTTTTTAGCTTTTTGTTTAAATATATATGAAATGAGGTAAAATGCCTATATAATCAGTATTTAGAAGTTTCAGCAGATAAGCTGATGCTTTTTGCTGTTTCACTCCAATACCTAATGACTAATGCTGCAGTCTTTGCCTTATCACGACCAGGACAGTGAGTCAGCACTCTCCCCACACACTTTAATACAAAGATTTTAGCCTTTGATGCAGACAAATATTCATATTCTTGACACCAACAGAGGCCCCTCCCCTACCTCTCTGTCTCACACTGATATTGTTGAGTCGTGACTGAGTGCATTGAGTTCTTTTCCATTCAGCCTGCCACGCTGTCTGTGTTTGTCCACGTGTCTGACAAACCGACGGAGGACCGGGTCCATGTTTTACACATGTTCTTTAGCCGAGGTGTGGACGAGCCTACATTTCCCACAAGTCTGCGCTCCGTTGTGCATCTGTTTCACTTCCTGTTCAACAGTTTCTGTTACACATTCCTAGACACCATCACAGAGTCGAGGGGATGATGCTCGCCTTAAAGTCTGGAAATCCCCTCTCTTCCCACTACACACACACACACTGTTACCCGTGTGCCTGTGGGATTCACAATGGACACACAAGCACAACAAACTTTGATTTATAAGGGGGGAAAAAAGAAATACAAAGTCAGAGAAGCTCCAGTGAAAATATGCAAACATCCAATGAACTACTTCATCCCTTTTAGGCTACGGTCACATATCCCAAAATGCCACAGCCGGCGACTTCAATGCAAATGTTTCTGCAATTTCTGCAGGTGGTCAGGTAACAGCATTTGTAATCAAGAGGTGATTTCCTATCACACCACACGGTAGTGCAGGAAATATTGTATATCACAATATAAATTACTCGATATCACAATAACGATATATATCACGATATACCACAACAAAGTATATAAAGTTATTCTCTGAAAAAATGTTCTTACATACTTTTCTCTGACTTTATTTTTTCAAGTAACACGTAACTGAATCGTTACAAATGAGAAACTCTTTATTCAAGAGCACAACAGTTTGAAGTTTCTTAGTAGGAAAACATATTTTTACGATAGACACTTTTCTATCGCCCACATGATATGTATCATCATATCGCTCGGCAGTAGTGCACGGTGGCCGCGGAGGTTTTATAGCTAAAATATTACGGTGACCGCATGATTTTTCTATAAAAGTTCAGATCGGTCAGTGGACGACCGCAGACATTTCGATGTTATGTTGATTTTTATTTACTGTTGCAGTGAAATGGATTTGTATTAGTATTTTTTTTTTTTTGCTAATAGATCATTTATCCCAAGCCATATCATTATCACAGTTTCAACACAGGTATCACATACCACAGATTTTCCTATATCGTTGGCCTAGAAAGGATGTTTGACTTTTTTTCTGTTTTTCTATTTATTCATGTATCGCAAGTCATATTGTCATCGCAATATTGATAACCAATATCGCACATTGCAACTTTTCCTCATAACATAGAGTGGATCGCCGGTCGGAAGCAGCTCCGTTTGACTGGACGACAATAAATGTCTGAACGGCGGCCGGGAGTATATAAAAAGCGGGGCTATTTTGCACGCCTGACTGCCGTGTCTACATTTATGACCAACGGTTTTCAAAACAAAAATCGGGCGGCGGCATGAAATCTTGAAGATTCTCCCCATCACATGGTGGCAGTTGTATTCGTGACCGTAGCATGAGTCAGCTTCTACTCCATAGGGGTCGACTACATTTCAATTGTTCAATCACCTGTTGCAGCAAACTCACCAAACAAACTGAAAACGGGGAAGTGGCCCTTCTGCAACATGTTCCTTCAACTGTAACAAATGCTGTGGATTTCTCACTCACACCGGATGTGCTGTCACTGCCCCCCTGAACTTCAACCGTCCCTTCCAATGATGTGTCATATGACTTGCTATGATAACATCTAGTATCCTCTCTTGGCTGGAGTTGCTGGAGTTGGGCAACAGCTCTGTTTATTGCCATTAGAGAAATCAAAACTGACTTCCCAGGCCGCCATAAAAAAAAGACGATGCAGTGAAAGTAAAGGATGAGCCACTAGACAGTCTCATCCATGTGTAAAACTACACACCACTTTATCATGAATGAACCAAAGAGAGGGTCAGTCAGCAGACAGATAACCATGCTTATCCTAAAGAGAAATCACTCCAGGTACTGTATGCCTGAACAGATAATCAGGCATCCATATGATCAGTCACACACTCAACTGCAAACAATTCCATCCTCCCACCGGCACATGTGGACCGGCGCAGCTAGGCCCTCAGTCTAGACGAGAGGCAACGCAAAAGAGAGGAGAAGGGAGAGGCGGCGTGCAGAGGAGCAACACGAGGGGAGGTTGTGGGTGCACTTACCTCTTTTCTGGAGCCATCCCTCTCTAACGATGGTGACATCGCTCATGGTTCCTTCACGTCGAGTCTGATGCCGCTACACGCCTGCTCCACACAGAGAGAGAGGGAGGAGGGGAGTAGAGGAGGAGAGAGGGAGAGGAGGAGGAGGAGGAGAGGAGCGAGAGGGGGGGGGGCGCCCGGCTCTCCCAGCCTCCGCGTCACTCTCCCTCCCTTCCTTCCTTTCTCGTTCTCTAGTTTACGCAGTCTCTCTCAGACACACACACAAACATGTATGTGTGTGTGTCGTTTCACTTCCTGTTGTGGCTTATCTCCCTCCCTTCTTCTTCTTCTTCGTCTTTTTATCCTCTTCTTCTCCACCTCCTCCAGCCCTCGCTTTCCCTCTCCAGAGCTTCCTCCACACCAGTAGTGACTCAGCCTGGAAGGAAGTGAAAGAGAAAATTAAAAAAAAAAACAAAAACAGACAGAAAAAGAAGATTTTTTTCTTTTCTGTCTTCCTTCTTACTTCCCTTAGCTGTTTCACAATATCTGACAAAACAAATAAGTTACTGTAAGGACAAACGCTTCCACCCATCTGGCCCCTCCCTCACAGACATACACCCAGTTCCTCTTTTTGCCGTAAACGCCGTCTTTCATCAACACGGTGCAGCTTTACTGCTTCAGATTCTCCACATCACATGTCTGCATGTGCTGGGTGCAAACGTCATCATACCCTTATTATACATCTTCTTTTGTTAGAGCGTGAGGCGTATATGCTTCGTGGGAGAGCTCGTCGGGATTTAGGATTGGTTAAAAATAGCTACGACTGCAGTTGAGGATGCTCTCGCACTCTCCCTCTGCAAATCTCTGCACCTCTCTGTCATCTCACCCCCTCCCCTCCCTCAGCAGAGCGGCTGCGCTCACCTCAAATGCACCCTACTACACTCTATTACACAACGCGCAGCAACACCGCGCCGCTCGCTTGAATGGAGACGAGCACTACGATGGTTTAGCTACAGTCATAGCCTCTAAGTGGAAATCAGCATTCAGATCAGAGAGCGTCTGCACTGCTGCAGACTCTTAAAGGGACTGCAGCATTCAGGAGGAGACTGGAAAACACCCACAGACACCTTTTTTTGATTCAGCGAGAGGAATCGTGACCAGCTGAAAATGCTTAGTCACGTAACCCACATATGGTCCCGATTACAAGACAATTAGATAAAAACCAGGTTATCCCTTTTCCCAAAGGGGAGATTTTACACTTTTTTATTTAAGATGTCTTTAATTTGCCTTGTTTTTTACTTGTTATATCTGAGTTCAGCAAACTGTCAAACCAAACTTTTGTGGTAAATTTTAGTTTTTCGAATTGTTTCCATTTCTGACAGAAATATAATACAATCTGTTATAGTTAAATTTTCCAGATATATAATTGAATTTAATCCTTTTTGAAAGTTTCTTTTTTTAATTCCCCACAAATTCATTAGTTTTCTTCCACCTTTCTAATCTGAGAAAAACAGTTTTTTTAAAGAACTGTCAAGTTAAAAAAGGAGAAAACTTTCCAGAAAAAGACATTAATGCCTCATTTCTATTGATTGGCCTGGACTGGACCGGTCCGCTCCTGGCCGGTTTAGAATCCGGGCAATTCAAGTAAGCATTTCCATTGAGTGTTGGACCATTGACATAGCTTTAACATAACAGTGCGACTACAGCGGTTCTCCGTATTGCGGAGTGTCTCTAGTCCCTAATCCCTGCAAATAAGGGAGGAATACTGAATGCAAAGAATTAATTATTCTTTGCAAGAAGATTGCAGGAGGAAGAGAGGAATACAGACGGAAAGAGGACAAAACTTTCGGCTTGGACCTTGAGTCAGGAAACCGCTGGTCAGATGCTTGCTGTTGACATAATACCTTTCCGCCAATCAATGAATTTCATCATGTGATGACAGTAGCTCCGCCCTAACTGGTCCATTACATTTTTCTATGGAGCTACAACCAACGGGGGAGAAAAATAGTATGAATCGGTCTAATGGCCTAATGGAACCATTTTATTATAGAAACGTTCAAAATAGTGTACTGGTCTGGTCCAGTCCGGTCTGGAGCCCTCAGTGGAAATGAGCATAAAGATGTATTCAGACTGGAAAGGTTTGTTGGTCCAGACCGAGTCCGCTTAATTTGGTCCGGATTGAGTCCTGAACCTTGTGTTTGGTCTGTATTCAGACTGCCGATAACCGGATATTTCTGCTCCAAAAGACCCTTAGGAACGCTCTCAGATCCATCTTTCGAGGCGTTTTGGTTCGTTTCCAATCAGACTGAGCTCCGGTTCGCTCTGAGTTTCCTGTATGAATAGTCTCCAATCTCAGAGTGGAACAACTGAACCAAAACAGCCACCGTAGTCTGGGATTATGGGATGTAAACAGAAAGCTGCAGAAAAACATGGAGCAACGATGCAACAGCAACTCATTGGAATGTAGTCAAAAGACTGCAGGTTCATTAAAACAACTTTTAGAGTAATATTGCTTCTTACAGTGTTTTCCTGACAATCTACATAGATACAGTCTGAATACAGACCAAACACAAGGTTCAGAATTCGTTTCAGACAGAATCAGCCCTTGTTCTCTTTCACCTTTCCTTCTCTCCACTCCCTAAGTTAGGATTTTAGTGTTGCAACTCTAACATAAAAAAAGGATTCATCTCAGACTCATGTTAACATCGTAACATACTTTTTAAAAAAAACATCTTCTACCTTGATGTTAAAAAGGACTGTGTTGACGGTTCGTCCCTGCATCTGCTTATGGATTTTATTGCCCAAAATTGAATGGATTCGGTTTAGGTTAAGAAGTTCACGATTTGATTTGATTTTCTAGAAGAATTTTGTTTGCATATGAACGCCACAGTAATTGAAATGAACAAAGACAGAACGTTTACTGATCCAAAAAGGAATTCTTACAACAGAAGCTAACAGAGTTGTGTAAGCCTGACAAAATACAAGAAAACTATTGATAAAAAAAACTTGATTGATAGATTTATTGAAACAATTCTGAAATGTCTTAATAACAATAGATTTATTTACTAATTTTCATAAAAGACACCACAAAACATTTAGTGGTATATTTTTAATCATTTTCCCAATTGTGAGATCCATTAAATTTCTGTCTAAATTAAAGTCAATTCTTTAATTCTATACATGGTAATCCCCTTCATTCAATGACATACAACAAATGAAGCAAAACTTAGGAAAAAGTTGTTTTCTTTGAGCATCTGTTAGTAAGAGAAACACATAAAGGACAGTCAACCTCAGTAATTACACTCATGAGGATCAAATTCTTTTTATAGACTCAATACAACTGTGGATTAAGGTTTAACACTACATTGTTATTTAATAAAGCTTCAGTTAGCTTTAACCTTAATCTGCTAAACCATATGGATTGCATCAAGTGGGAGAGAAGAGAGAGAAGCAAAAGCAGAGAGATGAGGAGGAAAAACTAGAAGCAGCACAACACCAACTGTGAGTCACTGACCTTTTCTTTTGGGAGCATGAATGGGACTAGACAGCTATTCCTAGATTTCTCTTTTGTTTTCTCACTTTGGATGCAGAAACCAAGAAATATGGTTTAAAATTTTCATTTTTTCCCGGTTAAGAAACATTTTTGCATTTGAAACCCTGATAACTCTCAAGGATTTACCAATAGTAATGCATTTAATCTCAAATTACACATTTACATCCAGGATTTATTTAATAAAATGTTGGTTAAATATGTTGTTAGAAGATTCTCAGCAAAATATTAATATTTGTTGTTTCAAAAGTCCAAAAACCCTTTGTGAGAGTACGACGTGCAAGTCCTTTGCTTCATGCAGTGGATCAGCTCTCAAAACAAAAGCCCACAATCCTCTTGCAAGGAAAGAACATGACACTTTACCTCACGTCAACTCGCATCAATCCCCTGCAATCAGTGGCCTCATGCAAACTCTGGCTGCCATCAGCTGCAGTAAGACCACAACCCCTGCCCTGAAAGCAGAGCCAGTAATGCCATTTCACTCATCTGACCTGAGAAGACTCCATTCTTTCTCATTAAGAAAGAAACCTATGCAGGTCACCTACTATTCCCGTCAGTTGAGTATTCTGTGGCATTTAAAGTGCATTGTGTGGTGAGTACAAAGCTTTCCCATGACCCGTTTACACAACTGCATCTACCTCCTTGAGGTAAACTTTTACTCTGATGTCAATAATGAAGCCACATCCACCTCTATGTGCGACAATGCAGAAGATGCAGCTCGACAAAGAGCTGCCGACTCCCAGAAACTAATGTATGTAAGTTCACAGGAGAACTGCACTATCATCCCTGTAGTCTGTCAAACTGCAAATAGTGTAACATTGAAAAACATCCAATATCTGCTGATATTAAAAAGAAAAGTGATTTATTCTTTTAAAACACATAATCAGCTGTTGAGTGTCTAGTTAAACTTCTAAAGACTAGAAAGAAAAAAATCAGTTTCTAAAGTTTCTTTGCACTTTTTTGAAATCCTCTGCTTAAATTTACGAGATAAAACAGGAAATATTGATGCAACGCAAGCCTCAGGAAGTGGTTAAAAAGCATTCTGATTACTTTAAACTTGAATGCAGAAATACTTTCGTGGAAATGACAGGCTGGTTGCAGTATTATTGCATTTGGAGGGTGCATATTAGATTTTGAATCCACAATCGTCTTGATAACATGATAGCAAAAATTAGAGCATATGGAGGTAGTGCTGGCCTTTTAACGTGTATATATGTTTGGATATGGATGTCTCATCTTTTTCCTACTTATTTATATTCTCAGCTTTTATCTTTAAATTGTAAAAGGTTATATTCGGTACTTTCCCCCCTTTTACTAGCTAATTATGAGGTAAAAATGTCCCATTGTTAAAAAAAAAAGGCAAAAATAGGCATGGATCAAATGTAATGCACAGCAAAAAATCGCAAATAACTGAATAAAAAAAAAAAAAAACCAAATCAATAAAATAAATAAAAAAATGGTAAGGATGAACAGAAAGACAAATAGAGGGCACAAACCAGTGCTCTGATTGTGCTTGTCCCAAGCCCGGTAAAGGCAGTGGGTGCAGTCTCAGAAAGAGTCAAACAACTTGTAAGACATATCAAGTAGATCAAATGAGAAAACATACATATGGGTAGATGAACTGGTGACTGTATGGTTTTCTCCATTTTAGGGACACCATAAACTAGGGGTATGTATTGGCAAGAGTCTGGCGATACGATACGTATCCAGATACATGTCTCACGATACGATATGTATCGCAATATTTCGAAAGGCTGTATCGGAACAATTTTCACTTCATTTTTAGAGTATGAATTGAATCTACCTGAATTTCTATTTCTGTCATTGTAAAAAAAAATGTAAAATTTATTTTATTAAATTATCCCAGCATTAAGCTTAGCGACTGTATCTCAAATATAAGTTTCTTTTACCCAGAATTCATGCTGCTTTTCTTTTGATAAATTATAAAATACTTGTTTTTTAAAGAAACAGTCAATATTTAATATTTTTCAATATAAGTAAAAATAGAATGAATGTGCCTTAACTAATAAGTTTCTAAAAGTGTGATTGCAAGATTGCTAAATCCAGCATATAAACTGTTTATAAACCTGAACTGATGCTTCAAAAGTGAGGGAAAAACAAACCCATTCTTTCCAGAAACATTTCAGTGGGATGTCAGGATGAATATGGCTAAGATGCTTTATTTAAATGACAATCAGAGTCTTTACGAAGCACTATAATTCACGTTTTTAGATGATACTGGCAGCAACGTGGCACAGAGTTTCGGTTTAGTCCCCATTCCAAGTCAAAACTAAGTAGTAGATGTCTCATAACAACTAAAACTGCGAGGCTAACTGAACATTTGACGGATCTTGTTGTTGATTTGGTTGCGGTGTGGAGCAGTGCGCTCTGCTGCCAACTAGAGGTGGGGGGTTGAAGTGAAAAACAAAAGTAAGACGGTGAAGGATGTTCATAAATAATTAAATAAATATCGTCATGTCATCATTTTAAATCGATACAAGTATCATCAAATGAAATATCGCGATATATCACCAAACCGATACATCTGGACCAGACCACTCAATAGGCCATAGTAACATTCAAAACTAACATCTTCACTTACTGTTTTCCAATTCGTATTCCTGTTTTTGTTATCCTCACAGTGGCACATAGGCAAAAACCATTCCCGATAATCCACTTGCACTGCTATGCATCAATTTTTTTTATTTACAGACGTGTTTCTTTTCCTTTTATTGTTTATTTTTATTTGCAACATCATTTAGTTTTATTTGAAGCAGTGTTCCTTTTATTTTGTAGCAGCTTCACTTATTATTTGGAGTTTTTCTTTTTCTTTGCAGGGAATCTGGCGGGTCTCGGCCACCGTACCTTTCAAGTATCGTAGACTGTCAAGAAAAGTCGCGAAACTTAGCAAAGTGTTACAACATTTCAGCCTGACCAAAAACGAAAAAAGGCAACACCCAGACCACTTTCATCAGTACAACAAAGGTGTGTGAGGCACACCTAATGCACACAAGTCAAATAAGGCCGGGGCCTGCAGCAGTTCGCCGGCTGCCTCCACCTCCACCGCAGGTATGAAAATCGCAACGACGTAAGCAGCATTTACCAAAACTTAAACCAATTGTAATGATAACAGGAAGCCTTTCATAGTGTCGTTTTTATAATTATTATTATTTAATCTGCTACCAGGAAGTTGTATCATTAAAATACGCAGGGGCCACCAGCGCATCCTTTACGTCAGGATGATGCCCGTCTCCCGGACTGATGCGTCATTCCTGCAGCACTGCTGACTGTTACACAACAAAAACAAGCACTTCAGGAAACCCCACTGTCCCGCACGCACCGCAGCCAGCACGGGACGGAATACAATCGAGAATTTTCAACAAATATTTGGCGTATTCAGGAAAAAAGTTTTCGTTTTAACACCGGTATTACCTGTAGCGACAGGTGCGGTGATGTTCCTGCGCACCTGCTCCTCACAGCCCTCTTGGCTTACTTCTTCTTCTTCTTCTTGTATTATTATTTTGTATTTTTCCCGCTTCTTGGAGAGTATCCGGTGGCTAGGAGCTAAGATAAGCGCCGGTCGCTGCTGCGCTACGAGCCCGCGCAGAAATAATCTTTTGGAGCCACTTCAAACGGATTTCCGAGAGGCTGCGGGGAGCTACCGTTACCGCAGCCAACGGTTGTTTTGACTCTCACGCAGGCTGGTGACGTCAGGAGGGGGAAGCGGCAACCCCCCTACTTCTTCTCGTCCTCCTCCTCCTCTTCCTCTCTACTCTTCCTCACTTTACCGTCTCGTCTTCTCCTGCCTTGAACAGTTTTTTGAGTTCATCCTGTTCTAAGCAGCAGCAAGCTCCCCTACGAACATCCCAGCATCCACATCCCGGTGGATGTGACAACTATCGCGAGAGCTGAGACAGTTCTCGTGCAAGAGGGCTTTTGTGGAATACTATGGGAAAAGTACATATTCATATTTAAATTATGATTTAAAAAAACTTTAACTTTCATAGAATATCTTCAAACGAATGATACTTAAAGTATTTTTATTTGTCGTAATGTTTTGGTTCACTGTCTTTTTTCCAAATCAATATATTAACAAATCCTTTTTTCCTATTACTTAGTGTTCATCATTAATCAAAGCCGAATTAGAACAGTTTGCAGTTTTATCTTACACTGTAATAAACACACCTCTGGATTGTTGACACATCTGAAAAACCCATCAACATCTAGATGATAAAATATAATGATATTATGAGAGGTTATAATGAAGTAAAACTGATTATATTAAACCAAATAAAAAACTCCTCTGCTTTATTTAAGAAATAAAACATTTTTTTTATCTTTATGTTGAAAAAAGTTTGATCCTCCATGAGAGTATTCCATAAAATCCCCATTGTGAAGCTCAGAAGTTATATTTTCATGGATAAAACTAAAATATCTTTGTAATAGACACTTTCAAACAAATCAAATATATACTGTGTTTATATATCTTTTGTATTACACAACATTTGTCCATAACATAGTTGACGATATTATGAATCAAAAATTATTTTTTATTGTAATATTTTAACATTAATATGTTTGCCAATTCATTAATTTACCACATATAGTGTGTAAAAACATATAGTCTACTAATCAAAAATAAAACTGATATTTAGAGGTTTTTTTCTTAATTTTCATTTTAAAAGTCATAAGTACATTCTTGTTTACACAATTCATGAAATTTCTTCACCTTGCATTTACCATAATTTTTTGTATCATCATCCCAAACTTTGTTGGCAGATCAGCCAAAAATATACATCTGAAATAAATTTGCTCTAATAAAACTGATGGAGAAAAACAATCTTGAATGAGGAGTACTGGGACAATGGGGATGGCTGGAGACAGTAATTTAAATGTACTTTAAAAGTTTTCAGAGGAGTCGTTGACCTTTATTTAAGGGTTTATTCAGACTGACAAAGTCAGTTGGTCTGGATCGAGTCCTGATCTATGCGTTTGGTCTGTATAGTATTCAGACCGGCCTTCCCTGTTTCGGGGGGTTATTCCACTTTGAGCACAGAGCCTATTCAGACTGAGGAACCTCAGAACAAACCAAAACTGAGTCCGATTCCAAACAAACCGAGACCACCTCGAAAGATGGCTCTAAAAACGATGTCTGGTGTCCTGCCCTCGGGCCCCCTTGGGTGCAATCAAAACTGAAAATAATCAGGGGAAACAAACTCTGGCTCATTTAAGCGAACCAAATGTGTCCAGTCTGAGTACACCCCAAGATAACTAAAGCTACACACAGATCCAAGTAGAGTTAACAAAAGTTTTCAAAATGACTTTTCTGTCTGCAAGTTGATGGATTCTTGACATATTTAAATCTGAACCACAAATCTGTCAAAAACAGAGTGCGGCAGTTTAAATCTGATCATGATTAGCCTTTGTGCAATCCTAGGCATGTTGACGCTTGGAGTGGGGTCATCTGGACCCCACAAGACAGTGCGCTAAACCTTTTTTATTATTTTTTTCGATCATTTTTTATTTTACCTGGTGTCTCTGGAAGATATGAAATTCTGTCCACCTTCATTCACATTTGTCCTGGGATAGATAACACGTCAATGTAGGGCTTGAGATCATCTGGACCCCATAAGATAGCACAAGGGTTAGAGCATCGGTCAAAAGCAACTTTGTCTCCAACTAGTGCCTGACTTTCAACTCAAATAAATATAATGTCTGTTTGAATGCAATCTTAAATTGCATTAAAAAAAATAAAAAAGTATTTGCATTTGACATCAGTCCCCACAAAACAGCAGTTAAAACCAACAGAAGGCTGCACAGCAATTGTTAGCTTTTTTCCAGCTGGGTGACCTACTGTTTTGTAGAGGTCACGATGATAAGGACATTCAGGTTTCCCAATGACTGAAAAATATCCGAAAGAGTAAATTACATTTTTGGACATCATAACTCAACACTGCCCCCATCCTCTGTTCTCCTCGCTGACTCGACTTGGTTTTTTTTTTCTTTTAATTCCCCATTGGTGTGGGATGTGGAGTCGGGCTGCGGTAGCAGAAGGTAAATTGGCAGATACTGGGCCAAAGCTGGGCTCAGAGTGCAGACACAGGTGGACCTAACGTGTCGGATGATATACGTCTGTAACTCCGCGGCCTCTCCAAACGCACATGCACCTATTGCCATCAGCTGGCCTTGTGCTCACTGTGTGCAGAGGGGGACAGAAACCAGCAGCAGGGGGAAGGTGTGGGTTTGTGAGCGTGTAGAGAAAAGGCAGCATGGGTGGGGTAACGGAGGTGGAAGTACACAGACGGCTTGAAAAGGATGAAGGGAGCACAGGGGAGCCCTTCTGTTGCTGTTGCTGTGGCCAGACGTGTCCCTGTGACACACATGCACAGATCAGCCAGCCGCCTCAGCTCATGAAAGTTAGTCCGGAAATCAAAAGCTCTGAAGAAAAGTTTGACCAACTTCCGCTATGAACTTATTTTTTTTTAATCTAGAATAAGCAATAACACCTGTTCAAAGAACTAAATTCTAAAGCTTTTTGATGCCTTTTTTACATTTGATGACATTTTTTGCCAAAATGTACAAAGCAAAGACATTTATTTCCAATTTTACAAGTGCTTTCTGTCTCATATATGTAAAATAAGTATAAAAAAATTGTTGACCACAAGCACAAAAAATGATGTGTTTTCTGTCTACACCAAAATCCCACAAATTAGTTCAAACTACCAATAATTATAATATTTTCTCTCCATCCAACAAATAGTCAATATTCACACAGATTCATCTCAGTCGAGCACTTTTTTGTTGGCATCTCCCAAAAGTCTGGAAAATTAGTTTTCATTTTGTTCATATTAAAACAAATGGATTTATTTGTGTCACTAATTGGCTTTTTTCAATTTACATACTACACATCTATACGCAGCTTTTTGTGGTGATCTTTATAGAAAAGGGCGATGAAAATATTTCCCAGGAAATCAACGTCGTATCACCTCTGTTTTATATTGGAATTTTGAAAACTATGAATACTTGAAATTTGCATGTTCAATATACAAAATCCTTCATGGACTTCCACCTGTTTCGTGTTGGGAATGCATCAATTTAAAATCTAGTGCTATCTAGGCATGGGTGACTGTGTGGCACCCTACTGACGTATGGATTTTGGACAAATTTCTCTCTGTTAAGGGCTGTAACATCTGGACCTAAGAGTGTCCAACTTTTAATACATTTAAGAAGTAACTTAAAACTTTAATTCATTAATTGACATGTACATTTTTGATGACCCGTATAGATACTATTTTTTTCGTATCATCAGACATTCTTAGGGTGTATTGAAACTAGAAAAATCATTTGGTCTGCACCGAGTCCTGAACCTTGCGATTGGTCTGTCGAGCGGTCTGTCCTGTTTTCAAACCAAAGCTTGTAAACAAAACACTAGAGGCAGACACGATGGAAGTCCTAAGCTTTGCAATCCTTGCCAGGATAGTTCACGGATTCAAACTTTATATTTCATTGACCAATTATAAACAGTTGTATCAAGGTCATATACAAGATTGGTACAGTGGAGGCATGCGGCAAGACGGTTCCTGGCAAGAAGACGGCTATGAAGGTATGCTAATAGGTGTTTATTACAGATATATTATCGAGAAAACAGTGTGAGAAGCAATGTTTATCACTTTAAAAGCTGTTTTAATGAGCTTGCATTTATCTGACCACATTTCAATGAGTTGTTGGGTCTCATGGTTGCAGTGTTATGGAGTTGTTTTTAAGAGAATTCTGTAAGGGAACTAACTACAAGGTAGGATGACATTTAGCAGTACCAAAATGGCTTTACAATACACGTTCTAACAAATAAACAGTTAAATGCTTTTTTTCTAATGGATAAAACGACAATTGTTGCTTTACGTTTGTATTGGTCCAGTTGTTCCGCTTTGAGAACAGATTTTATTCAGATTGAGGAATCTCAGTCCTAACCCAGACCACCTTGAAAAGGGGTCAGAGAGCGGTTCCTGGTCCTGGACCGGGCTCCACTTGGGTGTATTCAGGTCTGGTTCATTTAAAGCCAACCAAATGTGCCCAGTCTGAAGGAACCCCTCCCAGACCGATCTTTTGGACTGAGCTCTGTTACCTCAGAGTTTCCTGTCTGAATAGGCTCCATCTTTGGAGCGGAACAACTGGACCAGAATGGCTGCATATTTATTGATTATTATTTTTCCTGATTATCGGGATAAACGCCTCACTTTAAGCAAACCAAATGTGTCCAGTCGGATTATTACACTGCTACTGTCGATTTTATGTGTTTTGATGTTTGTTATCCAGAGACTATGATTTGAAAATAAACTTTTCAGCCAACACTGACATATTTGCAGAAATGTGAACTAATGTGCACTGTTATTTAAGTAAATATTAAATAAATAAATCTGTTTTTCTGGGCCCCTGATGTGAGTTTTCCCTCCAGGTCCGTTGTGCCATCAGGTCTCACCGCTTTGGACCTGTGACTCCCTCTGGATGAGAAGATGTGGCGCCAAATGCATCCCACACATGCTCACACACTCTGAGGTGCCCCCAAAGCGCAGGTTGAATGGATAACACGTGCAGTTATGAATCCGAATCTCCAGATAGACATCTAGTAACATCCCCACTCCCTGTCTACTTACCTCCTGCCTTTCTCCCCTGATTCTCTTGCACCTCCCCTTGTTTATGACCTCCTGCAGCACCCTCCACCCCCTCATACCTACATTCCAGCCTCAGCTCCCTTGCTCCCAAAGCCCAGAGAAGCAGCAGCCGTGCTGGCCTGCCTGGCACCTTGTGCCCCCTAAGCCCCGTCCCTGCCCTCTTTGAAGTGCTTTCAGGAGAGGGAGGTCAGCTTCGCCCGGGAGACCCTCGGAGAGGTAGGGACAGCTGCTGTCATGCAGGCTCTGTTTTGGGGCATATGCACAAAAGAACAGACACACACATTCGCACGTACACACACGAGACAAGACAGAGCAGCTGCAGCCACGCTGCTGAAGGTGTGTAGTACAGCAGGACAGCTTGGGTGCCAGTATGGTCCAGCATGGCTGTGCTCTGCTCCGTTCTGGGTCACCTATTTTGCACTCAGGTGTGAAATGCAGTCGCATCACCAGATGAACAAAAATTATTTACATAAATATTTTTGTGGATGCATCTCGAAAAATCCAACACTTGTATATTCATTTTAAATGTCACGTTATGTCATGCATTATGAATATGACAAATATAAAGAAAATGTAAGGAGTGTGTCCCCTAGTGAAAGAAAAATCTTGTACTAAAAATTCAAATTCCTTTGCTTAGATTTTTCTTTGTATTAACATTGAAAGATTCTGGTAAAACTTTTCAACACATATTAGGGATTGTGAATACAAGTTTTCTTTTAAAGTTCCACTCCAATCATCTTTTGATCTGTTATAAAGTGTTTTTTCATTATAATTATGGTGTTTTTTAGTCAAAAATTTAAAAACTGTTGTTTTCTAGGACATAGTTTCTGCAGAGCAGCTGGAATTCATCAGAATTTCACCTCTGACTTGTGAAGTACTAAGCCCTCCTTCATTTCCCAGCATCCCTTTCTCTACTCTCTCTCCCACTAGCTTACAGCCCCTCACAACCCCAACCTAACATTACCGATGCCACAAAAATGGCGAGCCATATTGGAGCATTCCAGCCGTACAGCGTTGAGCCAGTTGACAGCTCAGATGAGGACAACCAAGACGTTAATGGATCTATTTATCTACAAGTGGATGCATCAGAATGAAGCGCATCAAGAAGGCGATTGTAGCATCTACACTACTGCTACAAACCTTTTCCAACTAAATTTTTTCATCTGCTCCTGATTCACAATGATTAGAATAAAAACACTAGAAATTGAGTTTTAATTTTCTTAATATATGTCCTCCATCATAAGAAAAATACCGTAAGAACATGTTAGAAACACAATTTTCATTAGAGTTCCAAAATTAACCATATTAGAAAACAGAAAATTGTGTCATTATTTCTAAAGTGTGTCTTTGATTGCTGCACAGCCCCAAAATATGTATATTTTCATCTTATTTTTAATATTTTTATAATCAAGTTGATGAAAAGGCTCCGTTCATTGTGTTCAGTTCCTTTTTTGTTCCAACGTGTCACTGTTTTATTACCTCTTCCTGTGCAAGTCTTGCTTTAACATCCTGATCTTGCTTTAAAAATGTGTATGAATGCTTTTTTCTGCTTTTTCTTTCTTTTTTTGCAGCAGACAGGCCGAACTCCCCTCAGAACACCTTGACCCCTGTCTCTCTCGCTGCAATCACTCACAAACACACACTTCACTAATCAGATTTCTCTGAACCGGAAGGTCAGAGAAATCTCATTGGTCAGGCTGCTGAACACTGTGCAGCTGCTCCACACTAGAATAAATGGCCTTAGATGAGGCTTACATGACAGGCTACACACTATTTACGCTCAGTTTAAGAAGCTTCCAGATCTATGTGATCACCTCAAGTCCATTCAATGTTTTACTTTAGAAAAAGGGAAATATTACAGCATTTTTTGTCAAAATCTACTTATGTGAAATTGTTTTAAATGTTATATGCTTGTGGTTAAAAGAAAATACATCTCTGTACATGGGAGACGAGACCTACAGAGTGTAGTAATCAGAGGGCACCACATCACATACTGTTTTATCTATGCTGTGGTCACAAATACAACTTCTACTGTACAAGGGGGAGAATCTGCAGGATTTCCTTTTTCTTAAATTGTTGGCGTGGCCATGAATGTCGATGGAGGCTGTCAAGCGTGCAGAAAGGCCTACTCTTTATATACCCCCAGGCTACCAGCCGGCCGGTGGGACTTGATATGGTCCGTAGACATTTACAGATTGTCCAGTTGGAGCTGCTACCGGTCGGCAACCTCAGAATGTGCCCAGCCAGCCACTGACTGATGTCAACTTCAGAGAAAAATCGTTTGGTTACCGTGACATTTTAACTTTTTCGTAAAACATCTGCAGCCACCTGTTAAATTTGCAGAAAAATTTACACTTAGGTCACCTCTGGGTAATATTTGTGGATACCATACATCTTCTCATGTGAATCATTTTCCTAAAGACACTCAAAGCTTTCCATTTTTGCTCAATAATCCATGTTCAAACCAGTCCTTCTAATTTGTTGCTCGCTTTCTTTGCACCTCCACCAGTTAATCGTTTGCTTGTTCCTCCTTTTTCTACAGCTGTCTTCTCCATATCACCCGTTTGCTTGAGCCATTCTTGGATACGTTTAGGATCCATCCTAAAAATGTTGTGCAGATTCCTCACCAGAATCTTCTTTGGCGTGTGCCACCGCACGAAGTTTGAACATTAAGCTGAATGATTGTTCTTGGCCATCGCAACACAACACACATATCTAAGACACCGGGCAACTGCACGACTCAGGGGAGACTGGCGGATCTTAAAAGACGCGGACCACTAACAGTAATAAACACCTAAACTCCAAATAGCCTAAAAAAAACAGAGAAAAAGCAAAAACAGTTAGTATGTAGCGGAAATTTAAGTTAAATGCCAAATTAGCCTTAAAACGGATAAAATGTTTAATTTAGCCAAAACAGCTAGTGTAAGGCTAAAAAATTGGCTAAACTCCAAATTAGCCAAAAGAAAAAAACAGAAAAAGGCCTAAATTAGCCAAAACAGCTAGCATGTATCTGAAATTTAAGCTAAATGCCAAATTAGCCTAAAAAATTGTCAAATGTGAATCACTATTAAACCAATAAATAGTCGTAGTTCAGACTGCAGAAGGGTGGAATAAAAAGTCGCGTTCTATGTGGCCCTCAATCAGCGTTTCTTATAGTGTGGGGGGGGCCGGGACAAATGGGGAGGCGGGTCTGATGCGGCCCGGGGGCCGCAGTTTGGGGACCCCTACTGTGAATAATGAATCATTTAGATACAATCTTCTCACTTTCCAGAAATTTCTAAACAGATTAAAAAAATCTGCTTTAATAGAAGCATGTTCAGTTCCAACGCCAACCTCTCTGATAATTTAGAGATGCATAAGACATATCAGGCAAGGACAGCGTGCATTTTGCAATATTAATAAATAATAAGGTAAAATTAAAATTGTACATCTGGAACTTGTAAATATTGTAAAACTCTTAAAAATGATAATTTTTTTGTCTCTTGGAGTGGTATGTGCCGTCAGGAGTATTTATAGGGTAAAAGCAATTAGGTGATCGACTCCTGAAGAGTGTTTTTCGCTTTGGCCGTGCAGGAATCTTTCTGCACAGTGATGACGAAGCGAAAGCCGAGCCACGAAGCCAACGGCTTTGATAAACTGCTCAGGCTTCGTCACAGCTTTTGGCAGACTTTGTGAAGATAAAACCGGTTCACAATAAGACAGTCATCAACTGTCAATACTTTATGTGGTTCTGGAGTTTTGTCAGGATTGGTGGACAGATGTTGCTTGTGTGAGGGGGCGTGTCTTCCAGAAGACCCACCTTCTGGTCAGCTGTGTTACATGATCATGCCGATTAGATATCACATTTTCTTTCTCTTGCAGAAACAGTTGTTCTTTCTGCTGCTCCAGCGGCGTTCTGCTGTTCTGCTGGGTGCTGTCAGGGTCAATTTGTTCAGTGGTTGAGTCAGCGGAAGAAAAAGGAGACGATAGGAGAGAGGAGGGAAACTTTAAACTCTTTGAAGAAGATGTACTTGTACATCGTGAACATATTAAGCTACTGTAGTCATTTTTTATTATAATTTCTTGTGATTCATTGTAAGATTTTAAGATTTAAAGCAGAATAGTCTTTACTGCAGTTCTACCCTAATACTTATCCGACAATAATTATAGTAATTCTGAGGAGAACTGTAGTTTACAAAGTTCTGTAATAAACCTTCGGGATGTTATATGGCAACTTCCTCAAACTCTGAGTTACTTCAGCATCGTCCAACCAAACTTTCCTAATGATTTAAATCATACAAGTTTACAAGGAATGAAATTTTAAATCAGTTTGAAAGTTTAAAGCTCTCAGGATCAGGATCAGATAAATAATATATATTTGTCTGTATGCCTAACGAAACAAAGCCCCAATTAAAGTAAAATTTCTATTAAAAAGTGTGTAAAAGTATAGATGATGACATCATCAAATAATGAAAATTGTGTTTTTAACATGTTCTTGTGGCATTTTTCTCATTGTGGGGGACATATATAAAGAAAATTGTGTTTCTTGTTTTCTTTTTTCAAATTGTTGTGAATCAGGAGCAGACAAAAAAACGCAGTTTGAAAAATGATTTAGGTTGGGGTTGAGCAAACTTTAGACTCACGGGTCAAATTTGACAGAAGGGCCAGACCAGGAGCAGATGGTCACCCACTTTATAAGAGAAAGAAATAACATCTGGACGAAAACAGACTTTGTTATTGATTGGAAATCGATATGCATATGAAAACAGAATGTTTGGGTTTTTTTATTTAAAAACTGTGACTTTTGTTCTCATTTTAGTGCCACTTGCAGCAATGGGAGAATGCAAACTTAGAGAAAAGCTGTTTATAGGTGTTGGAATGATTGGTAAACGTATGTCCAACTCGGGGAAAAAACACATGACTGTCACAAAAACAACATTTTCTAACACCACATAAATGTAAAATAACTGTTTACACCTCGACAAAGGTCATTTTATTTATTAAACGCCATCTATGGGAAGACACTAGACTTATAGGTAAAATAAAACGCAATTACGCATCCATCCATCTATCTTCTTCCGTTCATCTGGGTTGCGGCCCAGACTTCCCTGTCCCAGGTCACTTCCTCCAGCTCCTCTGGGAGAGTCCTGAGATGTTCCCAGGCCAGCTGAAAGACGTAGTCTCTCCAGCATGTACTGGGTCTTCCCTGGAACACTTCTCCAGGGAGGCACTCGGGAAGCATCCGGACCAGATGCCTGAGCCACCTCAGCTGTCTTGTAGACAAATAGATCCATGTAAATCTTTGTTATCCTCACCTGAGCTGGCATCTGGCTCCAAACTGTACGACTGGATAGCCCCAATATTGCTCACCATTTTAGTTGCACTGGTAATGTTAGATTGGAAGTTTAAGGGGCTGTAAATTAGTGGGAGAGATAAACAGATAGCTCAGTTATAGGTGATAGGAAGGGGGGAGGGATTGCTCTGCTCCAACAGTCCCATCCACAGCTCTAGTGTACTGCTGCTGCTCTGCAGAAACTATGTCCTATAACACGACACAGGTTTTGTGGAGCGTTCCATTGGGAACCCTTTTAAATTTGATCAGATGATCGGAGTATTTGATATTTTTTGTTTGTGTCCAACACAAAAACAGCGTCAAAATGACTAAAGAAAATAAATCAAACTGTTGAGTGTTTGGAATGACAATCAGGTGCATTAAAGTTGCACTAGATCAGGGGTCTGCAACCTGCGGCTCCAGATCCAAATGTGGCTCTTTTATCTCTCCATGGTGGCTCCTTGGCCAATCAAAAAGAAAAAAACCCAGCCATGTGGCCCGTCAGAGTCAGCAGCTCCCTGCTAATGGCTGCCTAACCAAAACTACCTAAAGAAAATATAAAAAAATATAAACAAAGACTGCTAACTAAGACTACCAAGGTCCAGGTCCAAAGTAAAACAACAAAACCCAGCAGTGTAAGACTACTGAGGAAGAAAAGGGGAAAAAGAGCAAATAAATAAAAGAAAATAGCATTTTTGGATTACTTAATTAGCGTTAATTTAATTTAGATTAGTTACATTTTTAAAATGATGGCATAGATGACGAACTATGTAGGTTTTTACATCCCTGTTGACCTGAAGATGTTTTGTTTGCTCATTGCTTTCTCCAGCTTTTTTTCATGCCAAAAAAAAAAAAGACATAATTCATATTTATTATTTTAAAAAAAATTCTTAAAGGCTAAAGTAAGACTGTGCAGTTCCTTCTAGATTTTGATCCGTAGAAAACTAACCCAAATGGCTCTTTTACTGTTAAAGGTCGTCGACCCCTGCACTAAACAAGACGTTTTTGACAAAAAAGGTGGATTGAGATGCTAAGAGAAAAGCAGGTGACATTGAATTGGTAAATCCATCTTCAATCTCTGATTTTAAAACTGAAAAAAAATCCCCTACATCTGGTTAACCAGTTCTCATTGAAATAGCCCCGAATCACCTTCAAGATGAGCACATTTTTTTGTTAATACTTTCATTTCGTAGCAGAAAACTCATTTATCATCACAGGATAGATCCCATAATAGCTAGTTATGGCTGCAGAACAGGATGAGATGTGACAAACACAATCAGACAGAAGAGGGCATGGAAGGACGGCGTGTCAAACACAACCGGCTTGACCTGTTATGACGACGAAAACTGTTCAAACCAACTGGTTCAGTCTCCTCTGCATGAACACAGCTGCAGAAACCTCTCCCTCATAACCCTATGAGGTAAACACATCTGTGTTAGACAAATTTGACCTGTTTTAGTTAGCGGTAGAACATCTGGAGCAGCAGCAGTCCCTCAGGGGGCTCAGCAGGTTTTTTAGGGGGGATGTTGTGACATTTATCAATGAAAGCCACGAAGGCCGTCTCCAGAGAGCCAACAGGAAGGATGTGTGCTGCCATCTCTCCTGTGTACGAGACTTTCAGAGGAAGTTGTGTACATCACATCTGTCAACATCTGGATGCACAGCCTGTGTTTGGCTTTCCAACAACTGGGTGAGATCAACATCAAAAACCCACACGATTCGAGTCCAGCCAGAAGATGGAGCAACAGACACATCCTCTTACACAAACATACTTCTGAAGCTTTTGATGCCCCCCGAGGGCGTCCCCCAACCATCTCCCAAACCACTTCCTATTTCTGGCCTGCACTGCTTCCACTTCCTTTGTATGACACATTCATGCAACTTGGTCTCCCTTTCCTCCTTTGTCTTCGCATAAACACACTTGCTGAGAGCGACACATTAGCAGTTTATGTGTAAATGTGATTTTCCCCCGGCTGCACGCTCCTTGGGGAGGCGCAGGAGGAACCTTCCTCTCCGCACAAACTGCTGTGCAACATCTGTGCGCAGGAAGAGAAAGACAGACGTGAGAAACATCGCTGCCACGGGAGGGGATGTCTCCCAGTAATGTTTTTCCTCCAAACAATTTGTATTTCCCAAACGGGTTATATGCCAAGTTTGATGAAGGGAGTTCTGTTTGGTCATTGTTTTTTTGTGCTTGTGATCAGCTTAAAGACCCGTTTTATTTTTGACTGTCACACAGCAAAAATAGGCTCTTAAAATTCTTAAAATTTTAAAAAAGTTCTTTAAACTAGTAAAAGAATCTGCTAATCGAGTCAGAAAAATTGAACTACTAACATAAGACAAATAATTGTAGTAGTCCGTAAGACATGTTTGGCCAAACCGAGATGATTCGGCTTTTGAAAAACGTTCTCATACCTTAAACTCCACCAGGCGGCGACCTAAATGCAAGTTTTTCAGCAAATTCGGCAGGTTGTCACAGAGGTTTGAAAAAAAGCTAAAATTTTACACCAAATGGACGATTTTCCTCTAAAAGTTGACGTCAGTCCGTGGTAGCCCGGGAACATTTCAAGGTTATTTGGTGGCAGTCCAGTGACAGGCGAGGATGACGCCATTATGACATCAGGCCACAGGGTGGATCAGCGTGTTAAAAACAAAATCGAGTTATGAACATTGCGTTTGTCTGTATTCAGAATCCTGTCAAGCAGATTTGCCTATTTCGTACCAAAACCACTTGACTAAAGGGGAAAAGCAACTAGATTCAGAAACAATAGAAGTCTTGCACTTTGAAATTCTCGTCCGGACAGTTCACTGACTCAAACTTCATATTTCACTGACTAATTTTAAACGTCTGTATCAATGTCAGGGGCAAGACTTTTTACTTTGGTACTATGAAGGCTATAAAGGTTACTAAGAAGGCATCAGCTAAGAAGGTACGCTGGTAAGTGCTTATAGATTGTTGATAAAACAGTGAAAAGCAATGTGTATTATGCTAAAAGTTGTTATAATGAGCCTGAAATCATCCAACCACATTTCAGCGAGTTGCTGGGTCTTATTGTTGGGTCGTTATGGCATCGTTTTTAAGAGAATTTTGTTAAGGATCTGCAAGGTAGTTTTTAGGATGACATCAAAACAGCACCAGGGGGACATATTGCGTAACACACATGTCAAAGTAAAGGCCTAGAGCCAATCTGTCTGGCCCTCCAGATCATTAAATATTATTATTATGAACGGTCCGATGTTATCTTGCTAACATATTGAAGTGAAACTACAATCATGGAGGCTGAGAGATCAGTTAGAATGACTTCTGGCTTTAAAAAAAACATTAAATTCAGCATTTTACATCACAAGGATCTCAGTTTGACTTTTCTCGTTTTATTATCACTTAAAAATATATATTCACACTAATAGTTTTTTTTTTTAATCAAATCACTCTAAAACATTTCACAAACACAGAACCTCACACACATCAAACAGAGATTAACCTAGCTAAAAAATGAGCTATAAACGACACAAGAGCAACGACAAGAATAACAAGAATAACTCTATTAGTTTTTGCTGAAAATATATATATATTTGTTTGTTCTGCCTCATGTTCATATTTGTATTATTTTAACGGATATGTTTTATGGAGATCAAAATCTTTTGGGAAATTTGGAAGTATTTTTTTTATAAAATGACATAAAAGTAAATATTTTTTGTGGTTTTTTTTCTTTCAATGTTTACTTTATTTCTAACTTGTATAATTTTGAATAAAATATTAAAAGTTATTTAATGGTAAAGTTGATGTATTCTCGTATAATATTCCTGTCTGATTTTATTCCTATTTATGTTTTAAAAAAGTTACGTGTTAGTAGTTTTAATAATTTAGTTTTTTATGTGTTCAGTAAATCTTTGTCCTGTTCAGCCCGCGACCTGCTGTGTGTTTTGAATTTGGTCCTCCTGTGCGATTGAGTTTAACACCCCTAGCATAACAAGACGCTGAAAAGCATGTAAAAAACGTTTTCATTTCAATACATTTTCCAACAAATAAAGTTTTGGACCCTTTTTTGTCTGATAAAACAGCAATCGTTGATTTACATTTGTCGTTTCTTTCCTAATCTGCTTACATCACTCAACAGTCGACAACCTGCTACGGTGGCCCTTTTGGTCCAGTTGTTCCCCTCTGAGCACGGAGCCTATTCAGACTGAAGAATCTCAGTGAACCAGAGCGATTTCTGGTCCACTTGGATGTATTCAGACGGAAAATTTGTTCCGGATTATCAGGGGAAACAAACTCTGATTCAGTTTAAACAAACCAAATGTATCCAGTCTGAATAAATGTGTCCATATCAAGTGCTACTGGCCACCGATGGCCCAGAGGTACAGTCGGTCGCAGTTGTATTAATACGATTATTTTTCTTGCAACTAGTTCATAGTACTTTCATTAGATTCTGTTTTTGTTCATTTAAGCTACAGACGATCTCACATTTCAGAGGTGATGCTGTTTTAATCAGACTCGTGAAAACAAAAAGTGTTGACAAAGAAAATGTTTTGCCAAAAAAGGATAAAAAGATTTAAGGCTATCACTGAAATGTAAATACGGACACACAATCTGAGATAATTCACGTGAGAAATGGATTAAGCAAAGGATTGGCAGAAAGAAAAAACACCAAACACACCGTGTGAACAAATACAATCTGACAAATACAACATCCTTCCAGTTGTTGTTTATCTGGTCAGTCTGATGGCCGGCTGGAGGTTCCACACAGGGGAGGGCTGCATCACGTAGCGACTGTGACAGCTCACCATACGGGGGGTGGGCAGGCTCTAAGCCCTGTGGAAGTCTGCACACGTGGCACACATCTCTCAAAAACAGCTAAAGCAGCTTCACAGATGCCGCCTCGGCGGTTCCTGCGGCACACACACACAAATACAGTTAATTTGGCCAAAACACCCCAGCTACACCCGCCCAGATGATCAAGCTAATTGCGTCCTACTGGTTGATGAAAGATGTTGTTTTTCTAATTTCCTGCATAGCTCTTGTTGTTTGGGAAGTTTGCTCGTGTGGATGTTTGGGAAAGGCTTTCTTTCGAGCTCAAATAAGGCTTGTGGTGACACAATCACGCCCCACGAGAAAAATATTATTTCAACTCAAGGGAAATCCACTTATATTAGATTCAAATTCAGCATTTTTTGTGTAAAATACCACAAAAATTTAGTTAATTTTGTCTTTTCTCAAAAAAATAAGATTTTAAACATGTGACATTCTAATTTTTGGATGATAAAACTGTAGAAAATCAAGAAAAAAACAAAAAAAAATATAAATTTTCAGAAATGTTGCCAGCTGAGGATTATTTTAAAGTCCATCCAGTTTCTCATCCAGGATCCGGTTACGGGGGCAGAAGTCTAAGCAAAGATGTCCAGATTTCCCTGTCCCCGGTTACTTCCTCCAGCCCCCAGACCAGAGATGTATAGCTTTAAACTGGTTTTATTTTTGTTTTATGTGTATATTATAAATTTGGTAAAACAGTGACGTTTAAAAGTAGAACAGCCAACAAATGTTTCATCCTCAGACCAAATATCAGATCACTGACTTAGACTTGTCTTGTGCTTAAGCTTTATTTGTTTAACACATTTCCTGCTACAAAGCATCTCAAAGTGCTTTCCATAGTAAAATAAATAATAGTAAGTTAAAAAAAATAGTGAAGAACATGAAAATAAAGAAACCCTTCGTCGGTGCACGGCATCATTAAAGCCCTTAAACAAAAACAAAATATTGGATATCATCTGTTTTACATGTAAGAGCATTTCTGTTATAATCCATACCCTTGACAGAACTGGAAAGCAAAAAATTGGTATTTAATTTATTTTAAAGGTTTGTAGTTGTCACAACTGAGCAGACAGCTGGTTCTGCATGCAGCGGGTTTAATAGTTCAGACAGTAACTAAACACAGCTAAAAGTCCATAGAACTAAATCAGGTGAATGAACCAAGACCACCTCGAAAGATGGGTCAGAAAGTGGTTCCTGGTCCCAAACCAGGGTCTGCTTGGGTGCATTTAGACTCAAAATTTCTTCCGGACTATCGGGGGAACCACTTGAAGCAACCCAAATGTGTCCAGTCTGAAAACACCCTTTTCTGGTGAGGTTCTCCTGCATACCCTTCTTTAAAAAAGTTTAAAGGTAGACCCGGGACACACAGCTTCTGCCCAGAATAGAAATGCTGCAGAGGAGCGGGACAGCAGGTCAGTCAGGAGAGCTCTAAGCCTATTTGCTTCAGTTGTTGCCTCTGCAATCCAGATAGAGGTGAGCAGAGGTTAATGGATTGATGATGAATTATAATGAAAGTTACAGCTAGTAACTGTGACTGTCTTTGATAAACTGATGTTAGATTCAAAGCATTCTTGTAGACACAAATGTTTGGAACTTTTTTTTTGATGTCTTTACCTTTTGACTGCTAACTATTTGATGTTTGCAAAGCTTGAAATTGTGTTATTAGACATTCATTATGGTTCAGTTATCTTTGCTCTACACCTTTCCAAGTTAAGATTTTGAAATAAGTAAATTATCTGAGTCAAAACCTTTTTGGTCCGTATTCTTGACAATAAAAAACTTGATTTAAGACTCAAAAAAACCCTCACATTGCACTGTAATTTTTCATTTAATTTAAGATACATTATTTTAAATTTGGCCCTGTGACAGACTGGCGACCTGTCCAGGGTGTACCCCGCCAAACCCCTTCAGTAGCCGGGATAGGCTCCGGCACCCCCGCGACCCCGAAAGGGAAGAAGCGGTCTGGAAGATGAATGAATGAAAAATTATTTTAAATTTAATTAAATGTTGACAATTTTAACTGGCATTCATTGTCATTATTTTAGAAACGAAAATGTACATTTATGTTCCAAGGAAAAGTGCTGGTTTTTGATTTTATGAGGATTAATTAAGATGATTTTATTAACATTTTGCTCTAAAATTAGTAATTTCCACTTATTACACAAGTTTTGTCACTGTATTTAAAATAATTCAATTTGTTTCGAACCGTCAAAAAATACTTAATTTTGGGTTGCACAACTTTAAATTTAAAGTAATTCTACTACTTACTTACTTACATATTTGTAACATTTTTGCTTTTTTAAAATTTTGCACTATTATTGTTTTCTTATTATTATAATGGTATTATACCATTAGTACCGTAATAGACATGTACCGTACTGGACATATGTTCTGTACAGATTACTGTAATCAATTACTAAAAAATTGTATTTGCCAAAATTCTTAGTCCTGTGCTTTAATATACATTCACTTAACAAAAAAAGTATATTTCTGAAATTATTCTATAATACCCCATTTAAAGAAAAAAGTATTGTATGGATATCAGTGATAATAGTAATTACTATATATTAATATCCAAAATCCCAGTATCACCGAAAGGTAAACAAAAATAAAAATCTTAAAATCATCAAATAAAGCCTTTATTTTTAAGATATGATATACAACAAGGTCAACTAATGATTTAAGATAATATGATTCGCTGGATCGTACGAAAACAAATGCAGGTTAGAGTGGAAAAATAAGTAAAATTATACTTTAAAGCTGATTCCTGTACCTCTCCTGAGCTTTATCATTTGTGTTCTTCTGACTCCAACATCTGTGTTGGTGTGGAAACTGATTTGTCTGCTTCTAACCAGTAGATCAAAGTCTTATCAAATTATATATCTCTTTCATTTAACTCCCTTTTATCTTCCTCCTTTTGTTTAAAGTGGCTAAGCAGTCGCAGTTTAGCAGTCCTGAATATTGAGTGTGGTTCCCTCCATTTAGCCTGAGGCGTACAAAAGTAACATCTGGGCTGTTTGGCAGGCTGGCCACCATTGGCCTCGCTGGAAAGCCTCTTCAATGCCGCTCCAGATGCAGGCGAGGGAGGCCCAGCACACACAGATGGAAACACGCGCGTGCACACGTGAGGACACACACAGCCACAGCCGTCCCTCCACATATACGTTGGCACAGTGGCTGCCACACGCAAAAGAAGGCATCCGTGCGTGCAAAAATGCTTCCACAAATACAGATGTGGGGCGAGTTCAAAGCACACTGACAAACAAAATACACACAAATCCAATCTCACACTCAAATGGAGACAGAGAGGCGGGTGATGTGGTGGGCAGAGCTGGCGCTCTGTTGGCGCAGGTAGCATGTTCTCAACAGCTGGCGCAGGTTAGGCATTCCTGGGAATTGGAGCCACAAGGCAAATGGTCCCGCTGGCTTGGGGGCTGGAGCTGTGGCAGGCAGGCTGACAGGCTGGCACGCCGATGCCTGTGCATACACACTCATCAGGAAAAAGGGGATCATTCCAGGAAAAATGGAAGAAAGATCAATGCTGTCTAATATAGAAAACAACTTAAACCCACTTGATGAAGAGTTGAGTCGGAGTTGAGGGATGCGCAACTTTAGTGCCATCTACAAGCTGAGTTTATCCTGTGTGTGCATGTGCACATGTTTTGTTTTGGTCTCTCTTTTCTGTGAAAGTGTATTAGCCTTTTCACTGCCTGGGGGCTCATTTCCTGCCGCAGCTGTTGGCGAGTTCCTCTGACATCTGGACCAGATAGAGACAGACAGGCACTAATACACTTGCAACATCGGCTGCAGCCTCTCCTCTTATTTCAAGTTGATCTTTTAGACATTAGTGCAAAAGATTTCAGGGCTCTATTTGCTGTACCAATAGGTGAATTCAGACTGGACACATTTGATTCGCTTCAAGTGTTCCAGAGTTCACTTCCCCAATTAATACGGGACAAATTTTCTGTTTGAATACACACCTGGTTCGGGACCAGAAACCGCTCTCGGACCCATTTTTCGAGGTGGTCTAGGTTAGTTTCCAATCGGACTGAACTTTGGTTCGCTTTGAGTTTCCTCAATCTGAATAGACTCTGTGCTCGGAGTGGAACAACTGAACCAAAACAGCCACCGTAGCCGATGTAAAAAGAGAGCCACAGACAAACATGGAGAGGGGATGCAAAAGCCAACACATTCTCATCCCCAAGTCGTCACGTATTGACGTTTGTTTAAGGGAACTCCTGCGTCACTTTTTGAGGTTTTGGGTGTCTCCAATTCGTCATTTTTTGATGTACTGGCTGTTTGTAAAATCAACTCTTGGGACGCGGTGCTGGAAACAATACCAAAAACGGTACCAGTGCGCATCTGGTACGTTTAATTTCTGTTTTATTGATCATTTAGCAGTTTTCTTCATTATTATTTGCTGCTTCTATAACTGAATTTCCCTGCCGGGAGAAATAAGGTTGATCTTGAATCTTGAATCATGAATATAGCATTGCCTGCAATTATGCTAGTGTGAATGTTTCAAGCTGAATTTGGTTGGTGAAGATGCTGAAGTTGATAGCTAAAAACGCAAATCTGATAGCTAACAACGCTAAAGCTGATAGCTGAAAACGCTGAAGCTGATAGCCATCCAGAATATTAGGTAAATGCCAAATTAGCCTAAAAAACTGAAGAAAACAAGATTTAGATTAGCCAAATCACCTAACATTTAGATTAAAAAATAGCTAAACTCCAGAAAAGCCTTAAAAAAAAGCTAAATTAGCCAAAACGGCTTGCATGTAGCTGAAATATTAGCTAAACTCAAAAAATGGGCAGAATAAAAGAACTTTTTAAAAAACCTAAGTTAGCCAAAACAGCTAGTGTGTAACTATTTGCTTAACTCCAAAACACCCCCAAAAAACTTAACAACAAAGCCTAAATTAGCCAAAAAGGCTAACATGTAGCTGCAGTATTAGCTAAACTCAAAAATGGGTAAAATAAAAAACTTTTTAAAAAGCCTAAGTTAGTCAAAATAGCTAACATGTAACTATTTGCCTAACTCCAAATTAGCCTAAAAACTAAAAAGAAGCATAAATTAGCCAGAACAGCTAGCATGTAGCTGAAATATTAGATAAACTCAAAAATGGGAAAAAAAACTTTTTAAAAAGTCTAAGTTAGCCAAAACAGCTAGTGTGTAACTATTTGCTTAACTCCAAAACAGCCTAAAAAACTTAAAAAACAAAGCCCAAATTAGCCAAAACAGCTTGCATGTAGCTAAAATATTAGCTAAATTCCAAAACACCCTATAAAATCTTAGTAAATGCCAAAATAGTCCAAAAAGCTAGCAGAATCCCCACTTTTTAAACTTTAAAATTGTAACTTTTTAACATAACTATGAACAATAAAAACAAAAAATATTCTAGAATAAATCAACTAAAAACCTTAAATAACTTTCCATGCTTTATAAATTAAACAAGTTAGAAGTAAATGCAAGACAACCTCGGGACGTTAATAACAAGAAAATAAAACTGATCTGGAGGGCTGGTGTACTTTCACACATGTGTAGTTTGTAAGGCACTGCTATAACCACATTTTCCAACTGCATCTGCATTTACTTCCTTTTCCACATACGTAGAGGCAGTTGCACAAATGTAATCAAAGTTGTGTTATAAAATAAACCACTTTCATGGATCAAATTCCCCCACAAAGTGTCTGGCTGTATTTCTTAAGAGTGTGTAGCAGTGGAGACCAGTCTGGTGGTCAGAGCCAAACACGACTGATTCTCCGGGTCTTTCTCCCAGCCTGAGAGGACGAACAAATTTGATTCTGTGTTGGAATATGCTCAAAAAGTAGAAAAATGAATTTGGATGTTCGAATCCCCTAATGATCCACGGGGGTGTTTCTCCGTGGAAAGAAGGCCGGACAGATGTCG
>NC_050526.1:3285523-3299213 GCF_002922805.2 Oryzias melastigma
CTGATTCTCCGGGTCTTCCTCCCAGCCTGAGAGGACGAACAAATTTGATTCTGTGTTGGAATATGCTCAAAAAGTAGAAAAATGAATTTGGATGTTCAAATCCCCTAATGATCCACGGGGGTGTTTCTCCGTGGAAAGAAGGCCGGACAGATGTCGAGTCCTCAACATATCCAGCCCACCTCCCCACTTTACAAATGAGCTCACACTTACGCACGCTTCTTTTATCTCGGCGAAAGGACGACTGTCTGGCTGCTGGCTTGGAGGCGCCATTAACCAATTTAGCTTCCAGATGTCCATCATGCAGCCGCAGCCAAAGCTGCACAGTTCCCTGTGAACTTCACACGGATGCTTGCGAATCTCGCTCAAACACAGATGCGCTCATCTGTGATGTGCTGTGCACAAAAAGATATATATATACATAACACATCACAGAGCAAAGACACCACTTCTGCTCACCTTGAAGGCATTTTTATATATATTCATGGGTGATTTTGGATTGACAAGTGCAGACTCTAATTGAACTGAGACTTGTGATTTGATCGTCTCTAAAATGATCCTCCTCCATCTGGAGGAGATAAGCAAGTTAAATACACAGTTGTTCCTCCTGATGTCTTGTACCCATGAGATTATGGACGTGCGCTCCTCACAAAGTGTGCCCTCGCGAGCAGAAGCGCACACGTAAAACGCCAGCATCAGCTCACGCAAACACATCCTCGCTCTCCCCCAAATGGACAGATGCTGCACCTCTAGAGGCACAGAGACCCAACAGCTGTTCCCCAGCCAGTCAGATGGGCGACCATTGATGGCTCATGAATATTTTACACCCAGTCAAAATGGCTGTATTCCAGCCCGCCTACAACAGCAGCAGCAGCAGCAGCAGCAGCAGCTCCCAACCAGATGATCATCATTAAACTGAACACTGAAGTTTGCAAGTCAGAAGGTCTGACAAAGATTGACGTGAGTTCAGATTTATTGTAAACTCCATCCAACATTTTCCTCTTTTTTAATTTATTGGTAAGAAAAAAAGTTAAAAATAAAAACTTGGGTGTCAAACTGAAACAAAACGTCTCGCTTTGTGCTTTACTTGTAAAGCCGCCGCCGCCGCTGTCTTCACACCATCCATGGGAGCTCGAGAGGAGAGGTGTGAACCTAATGTGTGGGTATGATTTATGTTTTTCATCTATAACCAACCTCTCAAGGCGCCAGCTTGGCCCAGAGATCTATAATGACTGCTCCACACAGGATTCAACCAAAAAGAAAAGGTTCTGATTATGAACAGTATTATCAATGGCCTTCTATTCTCTCTCATGCTATCTCTACCCTGAAGGCTGGATTAATCTCATCTGCCCCACGGCTGAGATTTAAGCATCTGTCTGCCCTCCCTCCCATCCCCTTCATGTACTCTGTCTGCCAGCCAGTGTCTCCCAGAGTGTCTACCCTCTTGCATCCACCCATTATGAGCATGATAAAGGTAGCTGTGGGACATGATGCACCAGGTTCTGGATGCTCTTAAATGGAGCTGCGATGTAGACAGGAAACAGTTTAAGAGCGGCGGCTCACAGAGGCAGATTCTTTTCATGGTGGTAGAAAAATGCAAGAGAGGAATCGTGTTAGGAGATGTCCTCTTTCATACTCGTCTCAAGTCAAAAGTAGAGGTTTTAAGTATTTGTTTTGAATAAAGCTTTTAAACTAATCTGATAAATTAACCATTAAAGATATGTTTGCATAAATAAGAGACCCATAAAATATATTAAAGGGACCATTCCATGATTTATTTTAAGCCTTCCAGAGTAACTATATCCATGTATATGATCATATCTTACCTTTTACACACTAAATAACAAATTATTTATGAGATATTAGTTAGTTTTGTGAGTTTTTCCCTACCCGGATGTAAGACGACTTGATCTCTGAGGCTTCACCTTTGACTGTTTAGTGGGTACCGCCCATGTGATGATGTCATCCTAGACCAAGTGTTGAGCCAAGGTACGTTCCACCTGCCAGAATTTGTTTCCCCAAACAAGGCATTGTTGATTTGTTTCATAACACTCACATTTTGTCCCAAAAAGCGTAAAAAGTACATAGAGATGATTACGACATACTTTATTCTGGGGCTTTTGGGAGTTTATTGATATATTTACATTTGTTCCCACATATTCTATGTAAAACAACAGCAGCTTCTTGTGTTAAAAAAAGAAAAAAACTTGTGTTTGAACTTATTTTGGATAAGAAACAATTTATTTAAGTGACAGACAGTTATTAAATAGTTGTTTCTACTGCAAATTATTAAGGGGCACATATTCTGGCAGGTTAGTGTTACGTAGAATATGTGGTTAAAACAAAGTAAAAAAGATTCAAAGATGACAGTAAACTCACAAAAACCCCAATATAAAGCATGTCGTAATCATGCACCTTCTTTTTTTGGTTTTTGGGACAAAATATGAGCGTTACGAAACAAATCAGCAAGCATGAGACCGAGGAAACACATTCTGGCAGGGGGAACGTACCGTGGCACAACACCGGCCCTGGCACGTGTTTGCGTTTCGTCCACAAAACAAACAACACCCAAACTTTTGCAAAGATGGATGTGCATATCGTATAGCTGCCTTTAGTAGCCCAGAGCTAGCTGAGTGGCAAAGCTAGCAGCTGAAAACTAGACAAGCAGGGAAGCTAGCGGCTGACCATGGCTAGCTGAACAGCGAAGCTAACGGCTAGCAGAGCAGCGAAATTGGCGACTAAGGTTTGTTAGCTGTGTGGGAAAGTGCTACTAGCTGAAGCATTAAGCTAGCGGCTGAGCACCGCTAGCTGTGTACCAAAGCCAGCGGCTAAAGTTTGTTAGCTGAGCAGCAAAGCTAGCTGCTAGGCATCATTAGCTGAGCAGCAAAGCTAGCGGCTGAGCACCGCTACCTGAGCTGAGAAATTTGGTGTTTTGTGTGGATGAAGTCCTTGCAGCGTAGACTTTTCCTGAAAGGGGCGGTTCTAACTTTGTGACATCATCTTGCTTGTTTTCATGGACCTGGTGCTCAGAGTGCAGGTTTTTAATGCTCAGAAAAACTCGAATAACTTAAAATACAGCTTTGGGGTTGTTGATACTGAGCAATAAATATTATAATACATTTAAAAGTTCAAAAAGTTGATTTTTCATGGCATAGGCCCTTTAGACGTTTTAATGGTAAATTCAAATACTTCTATTTATACTAGGCAACTGCAGATGCATTTTTTTCTTCCAGCGAGTTTGCGGGGGAATCGTCGTCAGAATCCCTTTCAAATGTGATAAAGAGGTGTTTTCAAACAGCTGTCTGAGTGGAAAGCCTTTGAAAATAAAATCCCACAGACAAGCAAAATATAATTAATGCCGGCAACATGAGCCAGATTCTTTGAAGCTTCTCAGGTACAGCCAGAGGTTTTTCACAGAATCTCTTTCTCTGTGCTTCTAACAGAAAAATAAGGCTGCACTCAGGACTGTATGTCCAACTGAGAAAGTATAGCGAGTTAAATATGAGCATCAAAGACGTGGAAGGAAAAAACTGGTTCTGTGTGGCATTCAAAATATGGTCTGACAAACCGGTGATTGTGATATTTATGGAATTAAGTGTTTTTCTATTATATGTTTACACATAATTATTAGTTATTACATCCTAATATTTGACAAATTGTTTATTAAATGAATAAAATATACGTGTTTAAGATGATTGGTTATTGAGATGCAATTCAAGCAAGGAAGATGGGATCTACAGTGACCTCTAGAGGCGAGAAGGAGAAATTCTACTGAACTTGGTCTGAAGGTATTTTTTGATCATTTTCTGCTAAAAGGACCACTACAGTCAACTTTGGAAGGATGTTTCTGTCAAAATTATTTATGTAAAATAAATAAAACAGAATTTTTAAGCAATATAGAATGAATTTCTGTTACAACAGCCACATCGAGTTCCTGATTTGTGGTTATTTTGGTGGTCTCGTTAAAAAAAGAAAGAAAAAGTTCAAAGACTTTCTTCAGCTTCGTCTTTAGTTGTCAGCTGCAGCAAAAAAAAGATCATTTCTTGCATTGCTTTTGCGCCGCTTGTTCCGTACAGAGACACAAACACACACACGTTGTGGCATCTGTTGACAACAAAACGATGAACGCATCAGAAAAGAGGAAAATCCAGGAAAAGCGGTTAAAGTCTGGAACCTCTTGAGGTGTTTGGCATTCGAAAACACATTTGAAAGCAGCTGAAGAACGACCGAACTGCTTTATTTTATCCACACATGTTGGGTAATAGTTTTAAATGTCTGCCCTTATCCAGCTTTCTGTGCAGGCTCATTGTCGGCCTGCTTGTTGGGCCTAATTGCACTTTCATGCATGAACAAGGGGCTCATTGTAATGCCTTGGTAACATGGATCCCCAAATTGATAGACACATAACAAGGTCATCATTCATTTGCATTTTAACTAGTCCTTCAGCTATGACACCAGATCATGTGAATTCATTACCATACAGGGCTGCACTTCATCCAGCCACCTATTAGTAACGCCAATTAGCTTACTGGGACAGGTTCAGGGAATGCAAATGGGCCCTCGGATTCACTCAGGCAACTGGCCCAAACTTTTTCATGTTGAGGCTCTCATGACGAGCAGACGTTTGATAAAAGGTCTTGTTGTCCCAGTGACCCACATCGGAGCACATTTCATAAACAAATATTCAATCTTTAAGGGGTATTTTAGCTATAATGTTGACGGGTTGAGGATCTTTTGACAAAACTTTAAACCTCAGAACATCCACGTTCTGATTAACACGGGAACATTTTAAGTCATTTCAAAGTATCTCATTAGACTTAACTGGGAGTGCAGGGTCGGACAAATCCAGCGTGACTGCTGTAAACTGCCACCGACAGGTTAAACAGGCCTTGCCACACAAAGCCGTGGCGTTATAAAGGAAAGCGAGTCATAGTTCTCACATTAAAGAGCCGGTCATGCATCTCTCAGGGGAGCTGAAACCTGTCAGCCAGCACAGAAACCTGTTACATTTAGGCTTCCAAACAACCCTTTGAATGAAAGACACCGGTAAGGATATTTTATTTAAAAAGACTCACTTTTGCTTTCAGTAATTCTGTGAGTTCTAAAAACTTTCATACCTACTTGTAGGAGGAGTTAAGTCTTCCAACTGCCAAAATGAATTGACTGCTTGATCTGTAAATATAAACATTTGAGCCTTCAATAGTTTGAGCACACAATGCACAGTACTAAAATAAAAGAATAAAATGTCAAAACGCATTTTTAGAAAGAGGTGTCTTGAGGTTTAACATGTAAGCATGTCACAAGTCTTTACTTTTTTTTATTGAATTTTATAAAGTTTTCTACAAAATTTAAAAAATTGAATAAATGTTGGACATTTTACGACTATTTTCTTAAAAATGTTATGAGAGAAGTTGATTAAAGAAATACAATTTCAATTTTTTGTTTCTGCTATTAAATCAAATCAAACTTCAGTCATAAAAATCCCTTCTCATACTTCGCACAGCTTAACGTGATTTACAATTAAAAACTTACATTTTAAACACGTTTTATTTTTTTAAGGCCTTTAGTTGAGAAAACATCTCTAAGAAGCATTCGTAAGATGTATTTATATCCTTTAATCCGTCTGAGCTGTAATGTTGAACATGATCTCTGTATTATTTTAACATGTGCTTAATCCAGCTAAAGTAGATACTCAGTGTAATGTATTTAATCTGCAGCATATTTTCCAAAGCACCGTGCTTTTACTTAAGTCTGAATTAATTTGTTTAAACTGATAAAGTCGCAAATTAAGTATATTATGAAAGTGTTTCTAAAGTCCCACTTTGATCATTTTGTGATCTATTTTAATAGCATTAACAGTGATGTTTTAATGATTATTATGCTTTTTTTTTGCTAAAAGTCAATAAAACTTGTTGTCTTCTAGGACATAGTTTCTGCAGAGTGGCAGTTTTTCATCAGAAATTTGCCTCTGACTTGTGGGCAGGACTGTTGGCATAGAGTAAGCCTGCCTTCACTTCCCATCATCCATCTGTTTACACTGTTTATAAAATCTAAAGCACTATTTTGACTTTTGAATTTTTTTAAATGAATAAAGTTGCACATTTTAGAATATCTTTATTTCTATAGCCCCTTTCACAAAAAGTGCCTTGCAAAAAGACAGCATAATATTGAAAAAAAACACAGAGAGGTAGTAAAATTCAATATTTACAAGGCCAAAATAAAAGCTAAGACATGACAAAACAGGGAGTAAAATCATGAATATTAACGTCTTGACCAAGGATTTAAAACACTCAACGGAGTTAATCTGACGCAGTGATCTCCAAAGATGAGGAGCAACAGCTTGAAAGGAGAGATCTCCTCTTATGGAGTGCTTAAAGATGCTGGAGGACTTCTAGGATCGGGGTTTAAAGGTCAGAGATGTACGTCGGGGTTTGACCATGCAATATTTCAAAATCTAAAAGTACAATTTTAACATAAATTTGCAATTTAATAGGCAGTCAATAATGGAAGCAATAGTAGAGGGAAGTTGCCCGTTTATTGGTTATTGTTAAAAGCTTTGCTACAGAGTTTTGGATTTAGTAAGAGTGCAACGATGAACCAATTTCTATTCATACGACTGAACCAGATTGATCCGTCTGAGTCGGATCGACCTTCATGATTAAAAAATTGCTTCAAAATGAGATACAATGATAATTGATTTGGGAAAACACCATACGGATCGCAACGTGGTAAGTTTTTTGGGCAGAAGTTGTACTGGATTAAATCAAATTGGATCGTTCAAAACGAACCAAAATGAAAAACCGAATCAACAAATATCAAATTGAATCAAATAGTTAAAATTAATCATGACACCTCTACGATTTAAGGAATGTTTGTTAAAACGGGTAAAAAGAGAGTTAGAGTAATCTAAATAAGAAGAAATAAAGGTATGAACAATTCTTTCCACGTTGGAGAAAGATAAATGCTTTTTAGTCTTGCCACGCTCCTTAGATGATGAACAGTTTTTATTATCTTTTTACAGTAATCTAGACTTAACACATTAATTAACATATTATAATTAATTTTGAAATTTTGTTAATAATAAAGTAGCAGGCCCATTGGAAACCAACAATGTTTTCTTGTTTTTTCCCCCAATTAAGGTGCTGCACCTGCTCACACCAGCTCAACCCCCACCTCCCCTCCGGACTACACTACCCAGAGCGCACCGCGCGCTCTCCACTCGCTCTCCGCTGCGCCAGTCCGCCCCGCTGACTCGAAGAACCAGTTGGCTTGGCCCAGCTTCTTCTTTCCTGCCTCCTCACTGTGCGTGCTGCTGCTGTTGTTGTTGCCTGGTGTCAACCTACGCCGAGGAGAAAAAGAAGACCTATCCCACTCTCCGCTCCTCTTCTGGGGGGCCTCCACTCTCCTCCTCCTCGCCGGTAACCGCTGGCTTTCCGTACCGCGCCAGTTAACTCGCCTCCTTTCCCAGCCCGAGTTGATCAGCAACAGCTCGGAAACATCTGGCCGCCGCAGAGTGCTACACTCCCCGCTCCTGCGCCTGCTCGCCTCGGCAGCCTGTTATGGAAATTAGTCCAAAGTCAATCTAGTTGGTCTCAGAAGGAAGGAGGGATTGGACGGAGGAGGGAGCGGGGAAGACGGAGGACCCTGTTGTCTGTAAGTGCCTCTTCCAAACCCGGAGTCCGGTTAAAGGAGGTTCAGGAGACGGAGGGCGGGTTACGGAGTGTGTGTGTGTGTGGGAAAGTAGCTAAACCTTTCTTAGCATGACTGTGTTGTCTCCCCGCACAAACAGTTGCTATGTTAGCTGTCCCTCCGCGGTGTTTCACCAGCTGTTGTCATAGCACCGGGGCCTGCGAAACAACTGTAAATAGCTCAATATCGTAGCCCGTCCGCCTTACTTTTGTTAGCCTGTCGGGCTATAGCTAGCTGCGTGGTTCGGTGTGTCTCCGTGTGTGCGTTTCCCCTGTTTGTTGTGTCTTCCTTTTAAAATAATAATAATAATAATTAAAAAACTAAAATTAATTTCAGTGTATTTGGGGTGTTTTGTTAGTAGGTGCCTGTAAGTTTTAAGCTAATTTTCTTAAAATGCTAACAACATTAACCAACTTAAATAGTTTTACTATAAATAAACACAGCTGTTTATAACAATCGTTGACATAAAAAAATAAAATAAAAATGTCAGTACTTTAAATAAGCTTGTATGTTTGTGTTATTTATTTTAAAGTGTTAAAGCTAAAGTCGGTGTTTTGCTAGTCCTTTTAAAGTTTGCTAATGGTGCGCACGCGCCACAACTCCCCGACTTAAAAAGTGGCAGAAACGGATTCACGCGCTCCGCAGTCGCCCGGAAGGGAAAGCGAAAGGAGATAAAAGGACCTGTTCGGTTCTGGAGCTGCGCTTCTGTCTGACCCGAACCCATTGTTTCCTCGTTTCATTTCTGCCGCTGTCAGTTGTCGGAATAAGGGTCCGATCCGGGGGGGTTGATGGTCGGGTTAATGAATGAAAGGGTGACTGGATGAATGCAAGACGAGGCCCAGCGGCGCTGAACCGGAAAAAAGTGGGAAACAATATCAGCTGCATGTGTCTGTCTGTCAGGGTTTGGATTAATTCAACACAATTTTTTAAAAAAAAGAAAGTTTCACCCTAAATATTAGTGTTTGGAGAACTTTTCCTGAGTTAAATGCATTTTTCTGTTCCCAGGGAAAGCACAAAAAGGAGGTGGGGGGGAGAAAGACAGACAAAGTTGTGTTGGGAGAATGAAAGAGGAGTCTGGTGGCAGGAGTGTAGAGGAGGCAGCATATGGCTGTAGAAAGAGCACAGCTGGAGGTAGCATCTCCATCTGAGGATGATGTCAGAGCAGCTGACAGGCTGCCATCCACCCCACCTCCTCCTCCTCCTCCGTCCCTCCACCGCCTCCACCCCTCCCCAGTCCTTTATTGTGAGTCTCAGCGGCAGCCTGGGAGAGTTAGTGTTGTGTGTGTGCACGCACGCTGTGTGTTTGTGGCTGCCGATCAGTGCCAGTTAGGAGGAGGGAGGTGGTATCTCATTCCCCCTCCAACATCTCCTCCACTTTGCATCTGTCCCTCGCAGTTTGAACAGCGTTTTTTTTTCTTCTTCTTCTTCTCCTGCCTCTCCTCTTCTACCCACTCATTGATTCAGAGGGAGGATACTCGGCCATTCCACACAATCTGCAGCTTTTCTGCCACAGTGGAGTTGATCAAGTTGCTGCTGCAGGTATAGTTTTGCGTGTATGCGTGTGTGTGCAGTTGTTTAGGACTGGAGTCGGCGGTAGTTGTCGTCTTTGGGGATCTCCGCTGTGTGAAGTAGTTGTCTGTGAGAAGTAATTGCTGACCGGGAAAAGTCTACTGAGCGCTTTGTTTGTAGTCTGGAGAGTCGTGCGTTTAAAGCTCCTCTTTTTTTTTTTGTTATAATTCATTTTATTTGAGTCTTTTTACTAACACGATTTTTAATCTAATCATTTTAAATTGTATTTCTTTAAAAAAAAGTTAATTAAAAGTTAAATATTTGTGTTTAATTAAAAAAATAACACTATAAATAAAGGGGATGACATATTTATTTAGTAATGTAATCTGTTTTCCTCTCCCAGTTAATTCTAACTCGCTGTAAAATGACTTGATAGCATGTGCGGTCTGCTCTGCCCACTTTTCCCCCTCCTGTCGGCTGGAGTAAAGGAGACTAATTTAGAAGTTGCAGATTTGAGCTGCCTGAATTGGCTAGACAGCTGTAATCGCACTCCCTCCTAGTCTTAATCTCTTTATCTGGCTAGCAGCTGCCATATGGCCCCCGTCAGCTGGATCAGATGTGGGTAAGCCTCCCTCCCCAGCCGTCCCAGCCTGTCCTTCTCCCTCTTGTGTGTGCGTCTCCCTCTCAGACCCCTGCCTGAGTCGGGCGGGCGGGCCGGCTGATTCGGGCCGGGCGGTTCGGGCGACTGGCTCTGGAGCCGACGGCTCCCTCCTCGCCGCCGCCACCTCGGTCTTTATTTTTAGCCATCTTTAAGGATTAGGATTGATGCTGTGACGAGCAGGGCACTTACAGTGATTGTATTGTAAATCTTCTCTTCTGGGTGATGGTGGGTGGGAGGGTTGAGGAAGAGGGCAGTTTCTTCGGCGAGGGCGGATGTGCTGAGGTTTTTTTCTTGTGAGGGTCGGATGAGAAGGAGTGCGCGAGTGCTGGTTGGTGCGTTTGTGTGGAAGGAGGAGGAGGTGGTGGTGGAGTGTGTGGCTGGACAGAGGGGTGGAGTTGGGGGTGGCGGTGGGGAGGTACACCCTTGTCCCTGTATGTCCCCTCATTAAAAGCAGTCTGAGCGAGCTGCAGGGCGAGCACACACACACATACAGCGCACGCAGACGCACACGCCGCCTCGCACGCTTACATTCTTGATTTAGCTTCATTCACATGAGGAGATTTTACTGCTTCGGTTAACACAGTGCAGAGCGGGACCCATGTATTTTCTCAGGCAAGACAAATCGACTTGGTTAACAGGTGGGACTCTTTGCATATTTCAATTAACTTTCAATCTTCTGAAAACCTTTTTTTTATCATTATTTTCCAACTCTTCTGACACCTGCAGAGGATTTCTGCAGATTTCCTTCCAGCGCTCAAAGCTCCCGGATTAAAGGGACAGGCTGTTTTAGACTCTTCCATTTCATTTGACCAGTTTCGCTGCTCAACTTAGCCTGTGGAGGTGGTAGGAAGGTAGGCTGGCTCGGAGCGCGCGCCTGTTGTGCGAGGACGGTGCGTGTGCAGCTGAAAAGCCGGTTACCTAAAAGGGCTGTGCCAGGCCAGGCCAAAGTGGGTTAATAAAAATAACCAGTGTAGGAGCAGCGACAATCCAGGAGTGCAGGCAGAGGAGTTGGAGATGTAGGAAGACGGAGAGCAGAGGAATTTGTCACTGATGTTTTAACTCTGTCGCCGAATTTATGGCATTTAAATAGTTAATTTATTTAATTTTGCAGTTTTTATTTTTACTATCTAGTCTTTTTTAATTATAAAAAAGACATTCAATTGACCTAAAGTAACTAGTGGCATAAAAATATGTGTAGAATTTACAGTTTTTGTCAATTTTTATGTAAGATGTTATTATAATGTGCATTGTTTTTTTAATCTTATCTATTTTGCATTCTGTTTTAAGTGTTTTTACCTTTTGATATAATTAAAAAAATAATTAAATTAATTTAAGAATTAAATTTTTTTTATAATTGATGCCTTCTTTAACCCTTTAACGCCTGACATGAAATCTTTAACATACTGTAACTTTTCCACCATTAGCACGATCAATGTAATTCTAGTAGATTTTGAAGGAGCTCACGTCGCTTTTCTCCTTTAAAATCTACTAGAATTATGTTGGTCGTGTTAACAGTTACAGTAAAAAACAGTGGAGCTGCTGTGTCAAAGGGTTAAAGATTTCCCTGAGATGTTGGTCTCTGACCCGCTTCTTGTGTTTTTGTGCGTCTGCAGGTTATGAGGACGGCAGGATGGAGTTCCCAGACCACAGCAGACATTTACTCCAGTGTCTGAGCGAGCAGCGGCACCAGGGCTTCCTGTGTGACTCCACGGTGCTCGTGGGCGATGCTCAGTTCCGTGCCCACCGTGCTGTGCTGGCCTCCTGCAGCATGTACTTTCACCTCTTCTACAAGGACCAGCTGGACAAAAGAGACGTGGTGCACCTCAACAGCGACATCGTCACGGCTCCGGCCTTCTCCCTGCTGCTGGAGTTCATGTACGAAGGCAAGCTGCAGTTCCAGGACCTTCCCGTAGAGGATGTGCTGGCGGCGGCCAGCTACTTGCACATGTATGACATTGTCAAGGTGTGTAAGAAACGCTTGAAGCAGAAAGCCACGGCGGAGGCGGACAGCACTCGCCGGGAGGAGGACGGCGGGTCCAGCTGCTCCGATAAGGCCGACAGCCTGTCCGACGGTTCGACGGGCCGGCCTGCTACTGCTGACCTGCTGCACAGTGATGAAGAGGAGGAGGGGAAGGCGGAGGGAGGTCCTCTGTGGTTGAGGTTGCCGTCTGGAGACAGACCTAGGACACCGGCCATGGCGACAACCAGCCCGGGGCACGGTGAGGCCGAAACGCAAGCAGGTGAAGGGCTCGGGGAGGGCGGGAAGGCGCCGTCCCCGGCCGGCAGCCCCAGCAGCTCCACCGGGTCTCTGTCCCAGAGGTCCCATCGCTCAGTGAACTCTCGCGTAGGCCACAGAGGCAGGAGGGTGTCGAACGACGCCGCCGACTGCGTCCTGGACCTGTCAGTCAAACCCATCGCCAGTAGCAACCACAGCACGCACCATCAGTCCTATTTCAGTGGGGCAGCTACGCCAGACAGCCTGCAGAGCCCATTGGCTGTGAGGGTGAAGGTGGAGAGAGGAGTGGCCTCTGATGAAGACGAGGAGCTGGGCGGCGGGGACTATGACATGGAGCACAGTGGCCACACCAAGACCTCGCTGTCCAACGCAAACGGGGGTCTGACCCACCACGGGGTCGGGGGTCCCCTCTCAGCCCAGCGCAGGCTGGGGCTGGAGGCGCACCTGTCCGCCCTGCGAGAGGCGTCGCTGGCCTCGGAGCTGGAGCGCGACGAGAAGCCCGCCGCCCCCGCCGACGACGAGGACATACTGGGGGGAGAGAGCGAGCGCGCTCAGGCCGAGGTAGCCAGCATGGATAACTCACTGCTGCCTTACGTCTCCAACATGCTGTCGGCGCAGCACACCCAGATCTTCATGTGCCCGCTGTGCAACAAAGTGTTCCCCTCCCCGCACATCCTCCAGCTCCACCTCAGCTCCCACTTCCGGGAGCAGGAGGGCATCCGCTCCAAGCCGGCGGGAGACGTCAACGTCCCCACCTGCACCATCTGCAGCAAGACCTTTTCCTGCATGTACACACTGAAGCGCCACGAGCGGACACACTCTGGAGAAAAACCCTACACCTGCACCACCTGTGGCAAGAGCTTCCAATACTCGCACAACCTCAGCCGGCACGCCGTGGTGCACACCCGCGAGAAGCCGCACGCCTGCAAGTGGTGCGAGCGCCGCTTCACGCAGTCCGGGGACCTCTATCGACACATCCGCAAATTCCACTGCGAACTGGTCAACTCGCTGTCGGTGAAGAGCGAGCCGCTGGCGCTGCCTAATGTCAGGGATTGGGCGATCGAGGACAGCTCCCAGGAACTGTGGAAGTAGAAAACGGAACTTCGGGGGTTCGGCAAAAGGGAAAAGATCCCGGGAAGGAGAGAAGAGCGGGGAGGCTTGGGGAGGTAAAGGGAGGTGGAGTTTGAAGTGAGTCGCGTCCACGTTTGTTGCAACATCTCATTCAGCTGCACTTTAACAGAACATGAAAAATGTTACTACTGAGTTCTTTTGTCGTTGCTATATCTATGTTGAGGTAAATTTGATTTATTATTTTTTTTTAAACCCGCATTACCTTACGAATGATTTCCTCCTCGGTTTGTGGTCATGACACGGTGAGAAGGCCTCACCTCCCTCCCTCCGGAGGAGGAGGAGAGGGCTTGCTCCCATCCGTCCCGTTCCCTCAGACCACAAACAGCCCAGCAGGAGAACCGGTCGAACACACTGAAGTGAAAGAGCATTACAATACACTAAACGGGTACTGTGATCGCCACACAGTTTGAAGAGTGTGTGTGGGTTAATGCACTACTTTGTCAGCTAAGTGTGTATGCGTGTTTTTG
>NC_050526.1:3300486-3306215 GCF_002922805.2 Oryzias melastigma
TCCTCCTCCTCCTGGTCGGTGTGTGTGCGTGCACATGTGCACGTGCACGCCCTGTCATCTGGTGGCACCTGCAGGCTTTGCCAATGCAACAGTGTGGGTGACATTGCGGCAGTTTGCACCACATCGTCTCCTTCTCGTCTCAAAATGTTATTTCTTCACTGGCAGCGTCTCTACATATGGGCTCCCTCCATCCTGCTGTTGTTTTCATCACTACTGCTGTTGAGGAAAAGAAAAAAAAAGCTTTTTTTTTTTTCCTTTTTTTACATTTTCTGTTTTACTTGACAGCCTTAAACTGCTGTAGTTTGATTTATTTTTTAAGTGAAGTGCGTGTTGGGGTGGAGATGCTGTGAAAGAACCGCCCTGTGACATCTCCATTTTTTTATTTTTATTTGCTGTGCTTACTTGAAAACAAATGGGGAGACTTTTTCTTTTTTCTTCTTTTTAAAAAAGGCAAGATAAAATAATGTCCTAGACAGTTTATCCGTTAATGGAATAACATGAAGAAGTGTTTGTGGGGGGGTGGTTTTTTTGAAATGACTGAGTCTATTTTGACAAAGGACAATCACAGTCTGGGGTGGGTGTGCGGGGTGCAAGCAGATTTTGATTGAAACATATTTGCTCCCTGTTGAGATTACAGTAATTTTGAGTTTCTTTTATGTTCCTTCTTTAGTCATTTAGCTTTGACAATCATAGTTGGGTTGACTTTTTTGTTTGTTTTTCTCAAGGGGAGTAAATCTAATTGTGTTTAGTTTTGTAATTTTTTGGTGTGCTGTTGTTGAATTTTTAAATTGTGTGCAAACTGCAATAAATTATAAGAATCTTGAACTTCAATCAGTGTTTTTTTTTTTTTTTTTTTGACGTGGGTGGAGGTGCGTTCAGGATGCAGACCTCCTGCTACATCTGAAGCGCAGCCTGCATTAGAGTAGAAAATGCGTCGCAGCTTAAGATCCAATCCTCTGTAATGCACACAGCTTCCTTTCAAAGTTCTCCAGCACGGGTTTCCAGTAAAGAAATCAGCTTTAGCTAATGTCTTGCTGCTCGGTAAACCTGCTCCTGCAGATGCATTAAAAGCCCCTGCACTCAGAGGCCAAGGAGCGGCGTTCAGGAGGCCACAGATGGTCTCTTTAGTAAGCCCCCAAAGCACAGTCACGCGATAAGCTGAGTCCTAATCTTTATGACATTGTCCTCCGTCTGATGAAGTTTGTGAAAAGATCTCAGCTGCTGTTTTAAGGTCGTTTTTGTTGAGAAATGGCAGATTTATTCCAAATAAAGTCCCCAAACTTTAAACTCCCAGAAAACGGACGGCTCGCCGATCATTAATTACAGTTTCCAGCGTTGCAGGCGAACATCTGCTTGCAGACAACTGCTCTCTCCATCTCTGCGAGGAGGTTCGCTATGAATGTAGGTCATTAATTTGTTTCGTCCTTTGTTTACTTAAGGAAGGGGGACAAAGGGGCAGCTGCAGAACCATTTGGCTGTGCCCAAGGCGGGCCAGCTCAACATGTTGGGGAGGCTGAGACCAGCTTGGGCTCCTGTCTGGGGGCCCGGGCCCCTGCTCTCCGCCTGCAATCGCGTGAGGGAGCCGACCCTGCCAAGCTGTACCACAGGGAGGGAGACATGTGGAAGTGTTTGCATTTCCAAACCAGTTTGTCCACTCTGTAAGGTGACCCCACCTTTACGGTGATTTTAATTCACAAAAGGTTGCATCTCGTCTTTCCTTTTTATAAATCTGTATTTTAAATTGTATTTACATAAAATAAATAAAACTGCTTAAGTGCAAACTGCAGGTTTTAGCCTCGACAAGATGGCCACATCACAAAGCCTTCATTCAAAGACCGCATCGGCGGGGGGAGAGAGAAGCCTCCTGCGCCCTTTTCATGTCTGGGACTTGTTGATTCTCTGTGAAAAAAAGAGGAAACATTCCCAGGCCGAGTCTGGTCGAGGAAGAATTGACGGCGAGAGAAAGGAAAGCGAGGACAGGCGTGCATGTGTGCAAGTGATCCAGGATTGTCTCCATATTTAAAAGAGCTCCTTTGTGAGGCGCTCAGCACAGCAGGACAGAAGACAAGCAACAAGCAGCCCGCCTGCATGCAGACAATGCAGCGGTACCGCACTAGCTGGAGCGGCGAGGGGGGAAGGGGAAGCTAGAGCAGGCGAGGGGGTCATTTTTTTCTTTTTTGGGGAGGGGGACAGTGTCCCGGCAAATCACCCAACCATCCAGTCACCCACAGCATCCTCCCTCCTCCAGGGAAACAAAAGGCGACGCAACTCAAACTTGAAAATCTGAAGCATCTGTGCAAGAGGGGCCCCTCCTGCACTCCACGCACACATACATGAATGCATAAGACAAGCTATTGGACAATAACTCTCATGGGGGAGTTATTGAAAAATTTTCACACTCGAGTTCAAGCACACACACACACACCAGCCCCGTAGGTTTATATAACCTGCCATTTTGCACACAAGCACAAAGGCCTCCAGCTGGTCTGCCTTTAAGGCCGCGCTACGATGGGATTAAACAGCACTTGTCCTTTGTGCTCCTCCTGAATGGAACAAGAGCGGCTCCCGAACTCCCCGTCTGACGAGAACCGGAGAGACGGATGAGAAAGAGGACGGAGAGACAAATCTTTCAATCAGCGGGGACTCACTGGGAGAAATGTGTAACGAGCAGACGAATTAACTGGATTTGAGGTCAAAGCAACAATAAAGCGGCGCTCCATGCTTGTGCCATCCCTCTCCTGGCTGTGTGTGTGTGTTAGATAAGAGGCATGAACAGGGTGTGAGCGGGGTGGAAACTGCTGGCACCGGGACACATGTGCACGACTCAGCACTTTATCATCTCCATGGTGACCTGACGGGGTCACGCTGGGAGAGGTGCTCCGGTGTCACCGACTCAACCTGTCGGTGCTGCTGCCGCCACTGACTCATAAGCTAACAATGTTTCCCACATCGCGCAGACATCTGGTGCACCTGCCCGCTGTGTCGTACACATGTACGAGCACACACACGAACACGACCAGCCAGCTGTGGAGCCCCGGAAGAGTCGAGTTTGATCTCCCTGTCGTGTCCTCCCTCCTGCTGAACGGCGGAGGATTCGAGAGGACAGTTGGTTGCTTTATTCTGAAAAACATTTTCAAATATCACAACTCCTTCACATACAGATGGTAAAATCACGTAAAGCTACACACAGCACTTCCTGATTAATGCAGGCTTGGAAACAGAGCAAGTAATACACAAGCAAGGTATGGATTTTCAAAATAAAAGACTTTTTCCTGCTTGATTTAGCAGATGGCACAACTTAAGTAGAGACTGTTTTTATTAACTTTGTCAATTCATTTGAGAGTTGATAAATTTCCAAAAATGACAAATCATACCACTGGAAACTGAATATTTACCAGTTGACTTCCGTACTTTACACTTCCTGTGATCTATATCCGAGCACAGATTACACAATACATGCCACAATAGTTATCAGTATACTGAAATATATGGAAATACTCCAACTATTACCATTTTCTTATATATATATATATATATATATATATATATATATATATATATTGCTCTATGTACTGAAATATGCTATATAATGTACATGTAAAAGTTAAAAAATAGGTTGACCATCCATATTTTGCAATATATTCCAAAATATGTGGGTAAATCAATTAAGATATATTTCTTATATTGGCATAACTACATATATTTCCCAGTATATTTGTGATATATTTTTGTAAGAGGTTTTAGCCCCTTTGGATAATTTGATAAAAACCACCTAAATCAATCTAAGCTCAATAAATCAATATTCAATCCATAAAAGTAGAAATCAATCTAACTCATAAAGCTAAAGTCTACTACTAGCTTGATGCTAACGTACAATGGAATTTCCCATAGGACAGCTAATGCTATTGACCTAAACATAGATTGTTGACTAAATTAACATCTTTATAAACTCACAGGCATGAATTTTCCAAACTCTTTGAAATAAATATTTAGTTAAACTAACCATTTGTGGTCTAAAACACAGTTTTTTTGCTTGTTCTTCTTCTTCGTCTTCTGGATTAAAATACAATGCTAAAGTGCGATCGCCACCTAGTGGCCAAACTGAAACGCCCTCAGGGAGAGGGAGAGGCAGAACAATTGTTGGACCTTCTCATTTTGTGAATCCGAAGCACTTTAACAATCTCATTATTATTTCACAAAAACTGTTTACAGTATGTTTTACTTTTTTTAATTACCTTTATTTAACCAGGGAAGTCCTGTTGAGATTAAAAATCTCTTTTTCAAAGGAGGGTCACATACCAATACACACCAAAGGACAATCAGCAATAAAATTCATGACACCATTGAAAACATTCACAAACTGTATTTCTCACTTCCAACTTTTTGAGTATAGTTTTAAACTGGATTGTATGAACTAGTTGCTTCAACTTCAAGTCCTTTTGGAGATTGTTCCACATTGTTGAGAGAACTGAAAAGCCACTTTCCCAGCTTCTGTAGGAACACTTGGTACTGTCAGTTCCAAGGATTCTTGAGATCTTAACGAATACTTTCCAGTTTCTCTTGGTTTAAAATAATGACATATATGAAGGGAGCAAATGTAAAATACTTTTATATATTAATATGTACCAGATAGTGTAACATGTACAATGGGAACTGTATCCGGTTAATATGAATAGATTCAAAAGATTTATATAGATTATTAATGTATTTCTAAACAAACGTTTAAACTGTGTAAACTCATTGAACTGACTCGAATTAAATTGAGAGGATCGAAAAAAATCTGAATCGAATCAATTCTGGAAATTATTGGCGATACTCAGCCCTTCTTTGGACACTTTTTAAGCATTCCTGATAATGTATTCCACCCCAAATAACCACCTAATGCTGAAAACTTCCTTCATTTTTCATTAATTCATCATTTTTTTGTTGCAAGGTAAATCCTTTTAAAATATTTTCTAAACTATAATCCTACAAGGATGGACATCCCACCAGCAACAACTAGACACACTATGGCGTCTAAGTGATGCTTATCTGGTTCTAGAGCAGAGATGGGCAAACTTTTTGATTCATGGGCCACAAAAGGTTCTAAAATTTGACAGAAGTACCCGGTCAGGAGCGGATGTGTGGAGTACTTTGGTCATCCACCTTATTAAAAGAAATAACATGGAAATCTGGAAAAACATATGCTTTAATTTTGATTGAAAACTGAAAGAGAAAATGTTAGAGTTTTTATTTCAAAACTACGACTTTTATTCCCTTTTTTTGCTATTTGCACCTTTTGATTGATGTCCTTCAGGGATTTATTTAAAGTTAGAGAAATGCTCCATATATGTGGTGCTGGAATGGAAAAATGACTCAAAAACACACATATATATCAGAAAAACAACAAATCTTCCAACAGCACATGAATGCAGAATAACTTCCTGCACCTAATCAAAGATAGTTGTGTTTATAGTGAACCATCTATGTGGAGGCACCAGAATTAGAGGGAAATCAAGGCATTATTAAAGCTTTTTAATATAATTTATTACGGTTTGCAAATGTGTCTGCAAGTGGATGCATTGGAATAGAGCAGAGCAGGGATCTTGTGGCCAATTGTAGTTGTTTTTTGCTCCTGATTTACACCAATTTGGTCAAAAAATACTCTGAAACACAGTTTTAATCTCCTCCGTCATGAGAAAAACACCACAAGAACATGTTAAAAACACCCAAAACACATCGGATCTTCA